>NC_080019.1:218764501-218972001 GCF_030020395.1 Manis pentadactyla | reverse complement strand
GTAGACTGCCCCAGTTTCCATTATTCCTATAACCATCATAAGTTGAGACATCAAAAAACTGGCAGCATCTCCAGGCCAGCGAGGTGACACCTAGACTCGGGAGCAGCAGTGGGTCTCCGTGAATAGAAACAGAATCAGAGGTAGAGAGAAACAAATACCTGATTTAAAAAAAAAAAAAAGACTTGTAAGGATTACCCTTTATGAGGGTAGGTGGTGAGTTGGAAGAGAGAATGAAATAATGCTAAACTTGGTGATTTTTATTCTTCAAGATTGTAATATAATTTTCTTATCTATTATATGCAGAGTTCTACCTAAACACATATTAAATAAGAGGGTTAATAGCTACTTGGGGGAAATGTGTATCACCGCAAAAATGCGACTAGGATTACATAGGCAAGACACATTATGGATAGAAAACACATCTGGAAAGAATGTGGCCCTGTTCGCACATCTCCAAAGTCCCACCCTCAATAGGGTTGAGTCTGAGTCTATCAAGCACAACATATCTCCTGTTTATCACCACACGGAAGACACGTATAAAGAACAGACACTAAGACAGTAAAACAACCTTCCAAAAATAAAGCCAGAAAACCCAAAGCAGAAACGCAGAGTGCTTCCTCTCGGTGTGGGAGAGACGAGACGGATTCAGCAGCTGATTACACCCTCAAAGTACACAGCGCACATAAAATAAATACAGGTCACAAAAATTAACAAATCATCATAACTGTCTAATACATCCTGGGCTGGCTGCGGAAAAACAAGATCATTCTGGATTTATATCTGTAAGTATGGGATTTCCTGGACAGCTAATATCCACAAACAATCAAACACAGGAGGAACATGGGGAAAAAAGGCAGCATTATTTCAAATTTGAGCTGAGAGTCGTGATTTGTAAAGGGCTGAACAGGAACTGGAGTTGAAATTTGAGGCAAGGAAATTCTTCGGCGAGGCACTGATGGACATTTTTTCTGTTTCTCTTGGCTCCGTTCGGGATTCTAGGTCACTGGGTTTTGAATGTGATGCCAAATGAGAATCTCACTAGGACAGAAACTTTGAAAATGACAGCTAACTTAATCCCTCAATTTAAATAAAATAATAATAATAAAAAAAAATCGAATGATACTTCACTCAAGAGTCAGAGCTTTTTATGAGACCTGTTGCCAATATTAGTGACTCGGAATGATCTCATCTTTCATCCTGGCTAAATTCCAACACACAATTTCATTAACCCAGGTACTGCAGGTGATAAAACTCATTTTTCCCTAAAGAGACAGCTAAAAAGTACCAGTTATACATTTATGAAGTACCAGCAATCAAAATTATGGATTTTCTAAAAGGTTTTTAACTACTTTTATTGAAAGGAAAATCGCTGTCTCAGACTTTTGTGGCACTACTGCTAATAATAAATTTTACCATTTAGACATGGCCATAATATGGTAGACAGTGTCAATAAAAGTATGGAGCAAAGATGATCCCTGTCTTTTAAGTAATGCCTTCTAATTACACACCGGAAATGATCACGTGAAATATCTAAGCTAACTGATGGCTCTTAAAATAGAAGAACACACAACAGTGTAACTACAGTGAAACAATGTGCTGTGTATACACATACAGTGGAAAGCAGAATTAATTACAGGAGTAGACACTTAAAAAATTGCCATATGCTTTCAGAGCCTCTAAGAAAAAATTAAGTTTCATTTGCATTTCTGACTGACCTCTGCTGAAAAAAATGGGTTCAAATTTTTAATCTGCTGCTTTTTGAGCAGTGATGGCACTGGGCCTGTTTTCTTTGGCAAACTTGTCCAAACTTTTCTAATATTCTATAGATCACTAGAGGGCACTGTGGTATTTAGGCCACTCTGACCTCTTTGAGTACCTGGAAAGGTCTTGAACTCCTGAACAATGTCCGAAAGGTGAAAGGAGAGACTTTTTAAGTGGGAAAAAAAGAAAATCTCAGTAGCACCCAATTTTGATTTTTCTGAAACCATTCAAAAATGCGTGAAAACTGGGAAAGCCAAATTCACCAGAACTCAAAGACTTTGTCTACCTGCTGGGATCTGACGGGACAAAATTTCATCTCCTTGTTCTTGGGATTTAAACTGTGAGGCAAGGAATTGGATTTGCATACACCCACGGGAGAGATGGCTAGTCCCTGAACGTGTGCGTCTCGGGCACTAACTAGAGGTATTTTCACTGCAGAACATTCAGACGTGCAAACCTGAGAGCCACAAATGGGTTTGAAACAATTTATGATATCCGGCTTCCTTCGACATGTATTAGCATATACCTGGTTTCTTTAACATACACTTTGTTTTTCCAAAACCACAAACATAGTTGCTGGAATTTCATGTGGAAGTGCTTAAGGGCTGAAAGTTAACACCTTTGTGATCCTTGCAGCCTCACAGTGGCTGTTAAACAAAAGCCTCTTTGTCCAGGCTTTCTTGAAATGTTTTCTTAACATGTTCCAAGTAGTTTTAGGCAGGGAACTAAAGTAAACAAGATGTTACCATGATAAAAACACTTGTGAAAACATTACAGAGCGCACTTAGTAGTTTCTTTCACATAAAACTCTTCACAGTTTTGAGAAGTAAAATTCACAGAAAAAAAAAAAGTTTTTTTTTTTAAAGGCAAATTACCAAAGAAATGTCCTCTACTGTCTACAGCCCTCGACCTTTTAGAAAGGGTCAAAGTTCCACCTCTGGGCACTTACTTTCCCCATTTCCCTCTGTGTCTTCTATTAGAGCACACTAAAATGTATTTTGGCTTTAGTAAATAACAGACATCTGACCAATAGACAAAGGGGTATTTGTTTTGATTGTTCGGCATGGTGCTTTTCTCCATGAGAAATAACCAAAACAACAAAAACAAAAATTAGACCAACAAAAAAGTTCCAAATGGATAGTAAACAAGGATACAAATTGTATGTCTATTAGATGTTACACAAATGACCATCTGGAAGACAAACTAGGGGACATGGAAGTATTTTCCCCAAGCACGTAAGAGTACCTAGTATTGGTGAGACTATGGGTCTGTGTCTGATTTTACACTCAAAGTTAGAAACAGGAAAATGTGGTCATGATTCGACCTTCAAAATCCACTCCCCACCTTGCCAAGGAATAATATGAGCCCTTTTCGAAAAAGGGAAGAATTACAAATCTGTATTTTTACTGGTGAAGGTTGGGTCTTCAACCTGGTTTGAAAGGAAAAAAAGCCAAATGGGGAGAGGCTAGGACATAGCCGGCCTCACCTCTCTGGATGGTACAAGCTCGTTTTTGTTTTCCTGTTTCCAGAGGATTCCAAGCAATGCGAGCTGGAGGGCCTCCTTAGAGGTAGCCTGGGTGCCTGCTGGCATTGGTCAGCTACACCAAATACAATAGCCGCATGGTAACTCATGGCTGGCAGGTTAAAAAAAAATCAATGCGAAAACTGCAACTTGTTTTGAGAAGAAACCGGGAAATAGATGCGTACAATAGACTGGGCATCTGCTGGTTCTGATAAAGCGACCCTCTCTTGGCGGTAATGGAAAGACAACAGGACGGTTATTTGTACAGCATTTATCTTTGAAATCAAGGGCCCTGTGGTATGCCTCACCTTGGGAACAAACACTGCACAATGATCACAGAAAAAGCGTCAAATCTCCGGTTTTGATTTACCAACAGTTATGATATTTCTTCCTCAGGAGGGAAACAAAATATGCCTCATTTTTCGATCTCTGAGTCTGCCTTCTCTTCCCTCATGCCTCTGCTAACAGTGGCGTTATATTGTCAGACAGAATTTTTATCCTGAGTAACTACGCATGTTAGCCTCTCTGAAAGTTCCATCTTACTAGCCCGAGCAGCAGAACATGAGGAAAGTCACGAAGTCCCATTTCCTCTCGCACGAAAGCCGAGCCACAGGTGGCAGAACCCAGCGCGCGTGCGCATGGAGACCGTGGCTGGTGAAGGGGGCAGCAGGGCAAGACAGGCACGGATAACTTCCCAAAATATGCACAAATGCAAGGGCTCTGTGAGTCCAACCTAAAATAACCAAAGATGGCAATGCCATAAGGAACTGCAAAAAGATTTCTCAGCTAAAAATATGATGACACCAAAAGTTTTGCGAGTTCCGAGGTCAGCAATCCAGTCCGAGGCGCAGCGCCACGCCCATCCCTCGCGGAGGTCCTGGGGCTGCTCCGAGGCGACGTGGCAGAGGTGAAGAGCTCACACAGAGACTGTGTGGCGGGCGAAGCCCCAGCGTAGTGAAAAGCTCGCCATGCCCTGTGCCAACGTCACATCCCACTGTGGGACTCTTTACCAGAAATTTATGGTTAAAAAACTGTATTAAAGAACAGTCTCTTCTAACACACCAATATTCTGCACAGCCACAGCCCTACCCTAACCACAAGGTCAGAAATGTATGGATATGTTAAATTAACCCTTTTTTAAAAACATACTTAAGGAGATAGATAAGAAAGGTAGTACCACTACTTTTAAAGAATCCCTACTGTGGGAATCACTACATTATTTACATGATGTACCTTTTAATTCTAACTCTGAGAGGTGGTTCTCAATTATTATCTCAAATAACATGTGCCAGTACTGGGGCTCAGAGATGCTATGTAACCAGCTGAAAGAACACATTTATTACAAGGGGCTTCACTACCCCATCTGCCTTTCTTCAAAGCTTTCTCCACACCTACTGCCTTAAGTAGAAAGCGCACTGTTAACAAAATGCACTGCTTCTAACCAGGTAGTACTGTGTAGCACTTAGGAGCAAGTCCTGTGAAGCCAGACTACCTGGATTTACATCTTGACTCCACCTCTTTTTAACTGTGTGACCTTGGGAAAACTCACTTAACCTCTCTGTGCCTTAGTTTTTCCTCTGTAGGTTAAGAGTTAACACTATAATATTATCACTATCACATGGTTGTTGAGTATTAAATGAGTTATACACAAAAAAAATGTTGAATGGTCTATTGCACAATTCAGTTCTATTTAATTATGAACTCTTACTAGGGGAGGGTAAATGGAAGGGATTAGAAGATAGGTGAAAAAAATCTACAACATCTAAGTCGAGGTCAGAGCAATGCAGCATTTTGTTGGGTAAGAGTGTCTTGGCTAATTGAAGCTCTTACAGGTATCAATTCGCTTAAACCACAAGAAAATGCCTCCGAAGAGGGACAATGAAAGAGAACTGTAAGCCCAGAGGAGAGGTCCTTTCAGAGTCTACAAAACTGGTCATTTGAAAAGAAATGCCTGAAACATCATTTCCGAAAAACAATGACTCCACGATTATGATTCAAACAGGCCACGTGGCTTTTGTTTGACCCACGGAAGTACTGTAGCTCTGGCAGTCCATGCCAAAGGAAGGCAAAGCTGGTTTCATTAAAGCTGGCTTGACCACCCTTCAGACGATGCAGAGGTGTGAGAGAGGCACGTCTGCAAGAAGACAAACTTACTGTCCACTATGTTAGGCAAGATGCTGAAACCTCAAGACAACTCTGAACTTCTAAAAGCTAATCTCATGCTGTAGAGGAAAATCACAATCCTGAATGTGTCATATATGGCCAATCAATGTGTAATTCAGGAAAGCACCAGAACTCTGAGTTCTAGAGGGTTTTTCTTATTTGGCATTTGCTCTCCCTTTGAGGGTTTATGGCCCTCAGTTTTTACTCTCGGGAACTGAGCTCCCATCCCTCGTCCCCATCTGGTTCCTGTGGGATGCACATCTGTTTCTGCTGGAGGTGGGCATGTGACCCAGGCCTGATGCATCACTGTGACTGGCTCAGCACTAGAATACATGACTCAATCTGGGTCAATGACAGTCTGCCCAGGACTTTTTTTTAGAACTGCAGAAAAAACGGTGGCACGAACATTTATCTTCTTCACTTCTATGTGGAAAGAGCCCAAGAATGAAGGCAACACAGAAGAAAATAAAGCTATTAGACAAAGACCAAATGCCCCAACAATTTTGTTTCAGGACCCAGACCCAGCCATGCTTGAAGCCAGCTGTACCACTGGATTTCCTAGTTACAGGAGCCAGTTATCACCTCCTATCCCATTTATTTTTCTCTTTGGGTTAAGCCAAGTTAAGCTGGGTTTCTATAGCTTACAAACAAGTCTTCTGATAAATGTACGTCATTTATGAAATAAACAAGCAACAGTTGCAAGTTCATAGTAGGCATTCCAATTTCACTGAGCAAATATGAACTGAGAACATGTTGTGTCATGTGCAAAACCGCAATAAATAATTGATAGATATTTCCTATGCCAGAGCCAGGCTCCTACTACCCTTAGGAAGAGAAAAGGGAATTTTTATAGGAATCAAGTCTAGGCCCCAATTTTAAAGTCTTTGGAATCTTTTCTTTTGTTCTAAATGTGGTTTGAAATTGTGCTGTCGCCTTGTGGAGGAATATATTTCCCCCAACAGATATCTTATCTACTTATTTATTTATAAATCGCCTAACTGTCAGCTCACATAATAAATGGACTTCTGATCTGACTAGGGTGGAAACAGTTTGGCTGTTAACAACATTTTTGAAATTGGTCAGGTTGGAAAAGTGCCCTTTTCCCTCATGGTTCTAAAATTGATACATGACACTGAGACTGCTGATAGTGATTTTATAGTTCGAGACACTTTAGAGAAATAAATATTGACACATTTATTTGTCATTCCACAGATAGCCAAATTAGCACCAAGATAGTTTTTGAAGCTAGCACTGGGGCACAAGGTGAAATCAGAATGTAAAAATGGCTTCTGCCAAGATCTTTTTCTCTTGTTCTCTAAATAGGCAAATAATCACGAAATAACAAAGATTCTATAGTAAGTGATTTGTAAGAGAACAAAGCCCAATAGCACTAACTTGAATCGTAACAACTGCAAGGGGCTGTTGCTTAATTTAAAGTAAAGTATTGCTGTGCTTGGCTGTTGATATTTAGAAATGATTTTACACACCTCTTTTAAAAAAATTTAAAGTATGTAAGTTTTTAATGACCACATAATGCTCTTGAAGTGAAATATTAAAGCTGGGAAGCTATGAAGTACATTCACAGGCTTTGATTCATTAATCAAAGGGACATTCACCAAAAGCCCTTACAGGTAACGGTAGATCTCTAAGGGTACCTTTATTACAATATTTCGATCTAGCCCCATAAAGATAGATACACAGATTGTTCTAACCACATAAAGATTTCAAATTTCTAACACACAGAACCAGCGACCTGTTTGTAAATCAGGCTGCCTCTGTTTCCTGGGGCTTGAAAGAGAGAGAAAATCCAGAGGCAGAGACCCTCTCCAATACCCAACTTGTAAACCAACCAGAACCTAGACATACAGGAGTTTATACACCCATATGCTAGGTTGTACATGATATGTATACATATATTAAAGATATGGTGTTATTATATTCAGTTTGTATGTCAATGAGTCAACATAATCAGTATCTTTGAGATACCAATAATGCAGTACAGTTTAGGCTAAATTTAAAGGACAAGGTACTATCCATAAGGAAAATATTCAACTGTAATGCAGAAGCATTTCACTTCAGATGTGAGAAGATTAACATATCATTTGCTTATAGAGATACTTCAGTGGTGTTACAGATTCAAATGGGATAACCCAAGTTTTGGTCATACTTTAATTGTAAAAATTAAAGTTACTCCATTTGCCCTATAGGGAGAATCTGAGCAAAACTCAACACCATAATAGAAAGATAAGAATCAAGTCGGTAGCATTTCCTCAGCACCCATTTCTTAAGGTATAAAGTCATTAGTATAAAAAACAAGAGGCAGCCCAATCACCTACTACAACCAGCCAGTGAGTAACACTGATTTTACAAAGTTGGAGGTCGTGAGTGTGTCACTGACTTAGCATGCGGGACAGGGATAAACGGGAAAAACCCAACGGCTCCAAGCTTAATATTGGAAGAATTCTTCCTTCAGCACTTAAATAAGCTCTAAAAAAACAGGTAAACACAGGCACTTACAAGAGTATCCGAACCCCCATGCGCTGTCTTCCCCTTTACAATGCAACCCTCTATGGGTGTGTAACTATTCCTACGACAGCGCTCGTGCTAAGACCTTGCGGTTTGGAGTCCAGTCCCAAAATGGTGGTGTGAAACCCTCCGTCAAAAAGGCGATTTATGAGGAAAAGCATGCACAGCAGGAGGTGATGGCTATGTAAAAAAGGAAGCACTATAAAATCATTCTTACTTTAGAAATGATTGGAAATCTTCGCATACTGCTTCACAGCCGGGCCACTTGCATACGCCATGTCCGTAGAGAGGATGGCCATGCGGGTGCTCTTCATGAGTCAAGCTGAGGGGAAACAAAGGGCAGGACAGGAGAATGAATCTGCTCTCGGGAACCATCCCCCAGACGCCGACGGCGAGAGGAACGCACAACAAATCTGGGGTGTCCTTTTCCCATGGAATTGACTAATTAATTCTGCATTATTGTTTAAAAAAAGCGTTAAACCCCAAAATGTGAATAGTCCAGTATTAGAAATATATCACCTTGTATGAAAAGGGTCTGAGGCAGGCTTTTATTAGAGGCAAAGCTCAGACCACGAAAGATTATTTAAAAGCTAGAAGGTATCACTGCATCTGCATAATGGAAATTGTAAGATCTGCACTTGACTTTATAAAGGATATAACTCTCTCCCTGCTTTCTACCCAGAATGCTACAGATATTTTTCTCCTCCTTTCTGCTGCTGCAAACTGCTTTCTCATAATTGTGCACTCTTGTCGCAAGTTAGTTTTATCAAGCAGAGAGCAGAGCAATTAAATAATTTAGAATAATAAAATAATTTAGACAAACATATTCAAGGAGATGATGAACTTTAAAGAATGAAGCTAATAGTGGCAGGAAGAGTCTAGCCCTAAAATTACTGACCCCAGGAGAGACAACTTGGCATGAACGTGAGGGGTTAATCCTCCAATGGGGATCCAATCAATACGTAATGATTTGGCCACAGGGCTCCCAGCCAGGAGATGCTCTGATCCACGCCATGTGAGCTCGGGCAAGGGTACTGCTTGCACTCACTGATGACCACATTCTCAAATATTTTCTCTATTAGGTTTCTGCATCCAGACTTCTTTCAGACAAGTTATTTTCACAGTCATTTCCATAACCTTACAGTCCATCAAACAGAAATGCAACACTACCACTGAGAGTTCTGATCTGGTCTCAAGCACGTTCCCTTCAACAAAAGGGCTACCTTGCAACTTTTTTTTTTTTTTTACTCCACTGCCTCCCCAACTTTGAGCTTCAGGTATAGTGTATTGTAACTACACACACACACACACACACACACATGGCTTGCATTTTATATTATCACCATGACATGTATTCACATATTTTATTTATTTGCATTCATAGAGCAGATGTAAATGCCACTTGTCCCTGACAAAAGACAATGAATCCACAGTAAGAATATTATGAGCAGTTAAACTAAGGAGTATTAATAGTAAACATGCATATACACAGAACTACACCTTATCAAAGATCAATAGGTCTCACTAAGGTTTTCAAATGATTTTGCTGAAAATCTAATATAATATGAAGTTAATGACAAACTCTCTTGCCTTAAGATAGAAAATAAATCTGGGAGAAACAAAAATTTCAGGAAAGTAACTTCCAAACACACTGAAAGGTGCCCTTCATGAGAGGAAAAAATAACACGAGAACTAAGTAGTTATAGTGAGTTTTATGAATCCCAATGATGAGGGATATTCTCTAACCAGTTGAAAGCAAAATGTCATTGGACTTAAGGGGAGAATTACTACACAGCCATGTTTATCTTCTGTTTGTTTAGAAAATAAAACAGATAGGACTAATATAGTGGATATTAAAATTAAACTACTGTGGTGATCACTTTACAATATATGTAAAGCCAAATCGTTATGCTGTACAACTTATACAATGCCGTATGTCAATTATATCTCAACAAAACTGGGGAAAAAACTGATATACAAAAACATGATTTCCAAAAGTTACTGACAATATTTGATATTAAAGAATCTTTCTAAGTACTAGAATTTTCAGATATTCTGTGGGAAGGAAATCATTTAAAAACAAACTGGTCCTACCTATAGCTTAAAAAAAGAAAAGAAAGAAAAAAAACTAACCATAATAATTTTCTTTACCGGTTTTATTAAGATTATTTAAAATGTTTTCATAATGTTAGAAATTAATATATATGTTGTAGGAAACTTGGAAAACACTGAAAATTTAAAAATTACCCTTCAATACACACATATTCTTGACAAATTAAGACCAGATGACTTATATCATTCATTATATTTTAACGTAAGTTTGCAAATAATTTCTCATGTTACCAATCAGTCTTCAAAAACCTTATTTACTGATGCACAACAGTCTATCATATCCATCTCAGTGCTAGTTACATGCCAAAATTTGTCTAATCACAACTCTAATTCTGGACACTGAAGTTTCCTGCATTTATGAAGAGTATTAGCAAATAAAATATACCAGGCTAAATATCACAGTATATTAACTGATTTTTACCAGAAGATACATTCAGAGAAACAGGATCGCTCAATGAGTAATAAGTTTTGAAATTCGCTATGAATATTCTATCAAAATGCTCTCGAGAAATACTACATGCTGAGCGCATACTCAGCCATTATCCATATTTCGTGTGATTCTTTAAGGCAGAAACCAGGGGCCTCAACTAGTTAGGATATAAAATTAGTATCACTAGTTAAAAACTGCAAATGGTTATTTTACTATGCTTTCTGGGATAAGCCAAGAGTGTTCTGAAAATAATAGGATGGAAGAAAATAACATGTGTTCACTAGAGGAATTTATGACTAGAAATAAAACGCGTACATGATTTAACATAATATTTGCCATTTCCTCCCACCCCCATCTTTTAAGTTCATACTTGTGAAGGCACCATGGCCTGAATAAAAACTACTCTGCTCTGAGAACCTACTTTTAGTTCTGCTTGGAATCCTTATTTCAAAGTAAGGACAGAGGACAATTCACTAAGGCCCCAGAAGGACACCTGTGACAGCACCTAAGTATAGAGAAAATCTTACTCCTCCCACACCCCAGAGAGTTACACACTCAGAAGACATCCTGAAAATCTGCCTCTATATGAAAACTCTATTTTCTATTATGAGAAGATTATATGCTCTTATTTTTAAAAGTTCACATACTACTGCTACTGAAGTCCCCATGCTCCCCAACTCCACATAAGCACTGTTAACACCCCCGGCACATTACTGAGCTGCATTTTTCTTCTAATATATTACTACTTCACACAAAGGGAAACATACTATATGTACTACTGTCACTTTAATGTGTAACTGGATTTTATAATATAAAATTGGAGACTTTAAAGTACACAGTTGTCTCCGATGAAGTGCTTGGCTTTGGAAGGAAAAGGAACAGCCTGGCAGTGATGCCCTCAGAGCGCATCTCTGGAAAGACATTTAAGAGACCTAATAGGTGTGGTCATGGGTGGCAGGGAACCTGATTTTTCACCCTTACCGCTTTAAAAATTTTAACTTTGGGCATTGTAGGGATTTTTGCTGTGCAACCGTTTACACACACATACATACACACACATGGAAAAATCAAGGGCTATGAGGAACTCGGTGTTCTGACTGCCATTTGCTCTGCCAGTGACACAGCAAGTGCTGCACACTCACTCTGCACAGTTGAATCTGCCTCCAGCCCGCAGACCCTGTACGAGGCACGATCAGACACCACCCCTGGCATCTCTGAATGGGAGCCTTTCTGTGGGAACATTTATACTGTGACTGCCTTCTGTGACTTGCCAAAAGGGATACGAAGGGAGATTTTAAAAATGAAATAATGTTCCAGAATCTGAATTAGAACTACATCTTCAGGGTGAGAGATGGTGGCAAAGAGCTGACCTGAGAAGCTGACGGGTCAGATACGGCCTGTGAGCCTCATCACGTCAAGGGGACAGGACTGTTCAAGGGGACTCACCAATGTGAGAAGTATGACTTCTGAAAAGCTGCCAAGGTCAGTGAGAAATAAAAGCGTACTTCATTTTAAGGGGATTTAAACACGTCTGCTCCAAAGTTAAGCTTCTAAAAATTTAGGGTCAATTGCTCGGTAATATTTTTAACCGTTAACTCCCAGGTTGAGAGTTTTGACACTTTCTACTGTTTAATTTTATTCCAAATATATGAAATATATAAATAGTACGCAATCGAGAAAAGCCAGATAATTTAAATCTCTTGATAATCCTTGCTACGTAAAAATTAAATCTGTTTTCAACACAAGAACCATGATAGCATTTCAGATTAGAAAGAACCAACTTTCCATAAATATAATCACACATAATATGTAATTACAATTCCTGGCATTATGGTATTGAATACAGGACACATTCAGGATGGCGTAGTGGTCTCATAATGACATTTAAGAATTTTTTCTATTTACTCTTTTTATAGCAAAACACACCACCCAGAGCCTTATCTTCAATACTGACTTTGGCCTTTGAGAAGATTTTCTATAATGGCTATAGGGCTTCATTGGTGACTACTCACGATTACCTTCCACGTTTCCTACTTAACCAAAACCTGAAGCTAGAATCATCAAATCCACCTGCCACAAGTGAGAAGTGCTTCTCATTCTCACCAGTCCTGTAAACCTAGTTTTCCCTGTGGTAGCCATGAGAAGCATAATCCTTGAAGGAGATGAAGAAAACAGACATCTTGCTATAACCAAGCACACTTCTTGCCAATTTAAATGCCAGTCTTCCCTTCTCTGGAAGGCACACCCATAACTTTTCCTGCACCCTCACCCAAGTTCTCATGGCTGTGTCTTCTAAGTCTATTCCAGTGTGTTTTTTCCATGTTCCAAATTTGCCCTGTGTTTTCTTCTCTACATTTCAGATTCATTGTACCATGAGGCTACATCTGTGCGCACTAGGGTTTCCACTGTCTCCCCCGCACCAAATGAACCCCAAATTATACATTGCATTTTATTTTGCTGGCACATTATTTGATATATTAATTTATGGAAGGCTGTTGGTCATTCTCCAATCACTCGAAATTGCAGAATATATTTTTCTTTTTAAGTGTTATAAAGACAATTCATATGGCATACAAGCCACTCATTTAAAATGTATAATTTAATGACTTTGACTATATTCAGAATTATATTACCATCATGATATAATTTTAGAACATTTTTATCACACTGAAAAGGAAACCTATGCCCAGCAGCACTCCCCATTTCTTCCCAACCAACATCCCCTGCCTTCGCTAATCTATTTCCCATTTCTAGAGATTTGCCTATTTGGGGCATTTCATATGAATGAAATCATTCACCATGTTGTCTTTTGTGTCGGTTTCATCAGTTGGTGCAATGTTTTGGAGGTTCATCGACACTGTAGCATGGATCAGTGGTTCATTTCTTTTTTATGACTGCATACTATTCCACTCTGTCTATAGAAACCCATTCTTCTTCTGCTGAACATTTGTGCTGGTTCCACATTTTGACTGCTGTAAATAGTGATGATATGAAAATGCACACATATGTACTTGAGTATATGTTTTCAATTCTTTTGGGCATAAACCTACAAGTCATGTGGTAGCTCCATGGTCAAAGTTTGGAGGAGCTGCCAGACTATTTTCCAAAGCTACCGCACTACCTTATTCTCATTAGCGTCGTTTCCAAGTCCCTTGTCCGATTCATGTCTTCCAAACATTTACTCCTATTTTGCAGACCTTGTGCTTTTGGTGTCACATCTAAGAAACCACTGACTAATGAAAGAGAATGAAGGTTCATTCCTATTATTTTCTTCTAAGAGTGATAGCCCTCCCATTTAAACTGATCCATTTTGAGTTTTTTTGTATATGGTGTGAGGAAGGTGTCCAACTTCATTCTTTTACATTGTCCTACTACCTTGGATGAAAAGATGATTCCATTCTTTAAAGAAACTAGCTCTGTGACTGCCAAAAACCAACAGAATATAAATTCACTTTTGCTGAATTTCTCTATTCCCCCTATACTGCATTTATACTTCTATTGCAAAATAACTTCTCAAATTTCATTAAATTATAAAATAACTTTTAAATTTGATGGGGGAGGCAGAGGTGACTTTGTAATAAACATGAACCCTTAGCAAGTGGACTTTCTGAGGAACGAGTACTAGGGAGAACTTTGTTCTCCCAATCCTTTGTGTGGTGAACCATCTTTTCACAACGGGCTTTGTGGCTCTCTCTGTTTAACACATAAATGGGGTGTAACTTAATCTGTTACTGAGGGCCAGTACTGTTTCTTTACAGGGAGGTTTGGGAGCTGGGTGAATGAAGACCTCATTTCTCATTACAGCTGTGTTAATAGCCAGGCGCCTTCTAAGCCAGTTAACTGCCCTGCCCTCCGTTTCTGCATTTGAAAACAGAAGGAAATCACACAATGTGGCCTGTGTTACTCTTTCCAGGGGTAAAACCTCCACCAAATTTCTACCCGACAAGGAGATACAGGTCCATAGGGAGTTGGGCACCAGAACCTGTCTTAATATTGACAAGATGGGTAAGAAGTAGGTGCTTAATGACTATGGTGCAAGGAGTGAATGAGGTCTGTGCCTTCCAGGAAAGAGCAGTTCAGTCCTTACCACTACTACGGGCAGGAAGCACTTCCTTCTAAATCATTCCCCACCCCCTTCAAACACATGCACCAGAAAGTATAACTAATCCCCTCTCCAACTCTTTTGACATCAAAACAGTTCCGCCTTCCTCCCCTTCCCACCGGCCACCTTGGTCTCCCCAGCGTTCATCCGGCCAGCCAACACCCATTGAGTGCTGACATGAGGCAGGCGCCCAGGACACTAACGAGGAGGAACACCGACAAACCACCCCTGCACCTCACTGCGGCTCATCTCTCCTTGTCCATCTTTTCTCCAATTCATTGTCTCACGTCCACGTGCGCACACCCCATTAACTCTGTCACCCACACAGTCTTCCCCTCCCAGAGCTGTCACCCCCTCGGATTTTGGCTGGGTGGCAAGGGGTGGCTCCTTCCCAGATACCTCAGGTTTCCAGAAAAGTGTTCTCTGATCCACAGTTTAACGTGATCTGTTAGCAAAAGGTGCCTTACACTAACCTGATCCTCACCATGGCAAGTGTCAGTGGGAACCGACTCATTCAAAGCGTTTTCTTTTGTTTGTTTGTTTGTTAACAATGACTTACACAGAAGCGACCCTTTTCCTCTTTCTCTTTCCACTTTTTTAGTTCTTATCATTTCCCTGCCTTCTACTTTGCTATTATATGCTGCTTTCAATGAGACTGTAAGTGCTGGGTGAGGGACCTCCTAGGTTTGAATATCGGAGTGTGAATCTGACACTAGGGATGAAGTGATTATCTGAACATATGACTTCAAATTTTTCACATGAAGTTTTTCAGAACTGATTGCTGTCAACTGTCTGTCATACATACAGTAAGTCAACTTGAGCGATACCCTACTAGGTGAGCTGGCTTTGGGATGCGATCACAGTCGACCTTATAAAGACGAGCAGTGTGGATTAACAATAGCAAAAGAGATATATATAATTACTGAAATGCCTAGCACAAGTTTTCATTTTAAAGTCTGTACTTGTGACGTGTTTCCTTCGATTGTCCATCTCCTCAAAGCCAGCTGAAGGCAAAGTCCCTTGGAGAAAATGCAATGACAGGTCTGGCTTCTTCACATGCCGTGCTGTGATTTCAGGAGGAAAAGGAGGAGAAAACCTTGTCCCTGCCTGCAAAAGTCAAAAGTGCAAATGACACGTGGGCGCAAGGGAAAAAGGGCAATGGGAGCATAGCATCCTTTTCCTGGGAGCTGTGGGAGGACTGGCCTTCCTCCTTCAGCTTTCCCTGGAAACCCTTCAAGAAGTAGAACCTGTTTTCACAGATACTATTTCCCAGGATGAGGCCTAATGTACTCAATTAAAAAAAGACTTGATTTTTAAAAAAATAATATAAGCCCATAGGGCAAACCTTATGACCTCAGGGCATCTTATTTCACACTGGAAGTTGGGAGATGACTTCGACATCCCATTCTGAACACACTGCCTTAATTTCTGCTTGATACTCATTACAGAAATATACCACCATAGCTGTTCATTAATCCATTTTCCACAAGTAAGCTGGCAGTCGGTTCTCTAATCTTACCCCAAAGAAAGGGGGTTTATTAAAGCCTATTACAGGACCTTGCCTCGAGCAACCAAAGATGGACGGTCTCCTCCACCAACCCGAGCACACACACATGCTGCTCTTTCACTTTCTCAGGCAGGGAACCCTTGACTCTCCTTCCCCAGAACGCCCATCATCTCAATTTTCTGCTGCTTTTCAAATCATGTTTAATTAGAGGATTTTACATTCCCTTGTGATATGATATTCATGAGTAAAACTTGCAAATGGGGTGACTGTGAATTAGTCTATTAACTGCCAGATTTGTGCTTTTAAACAATGATGGAGATTATTGTTATTATCTGCTCTCAATGTTGTGCCTGGAGATGGGAGGGCTACCTTAACTAACTTTACATCTGAAATAGAAGCTATTAGCTATTTACGTCCAGGGTTGCTTTTCCCTCACCCCTCCCTTGAATTACTCCAAATCGTCTTAAAAGAAATACAGGGTCCCCTTTCTGCAGTGATCCTCAGAGCACAGCCTGCTAACGTGTGTGGGGGGATGAGTTTGTGTGATCTACACGTACCCTCAACTCGTGTAGTTAACAGATTCATGCTCGTGGGTGCTGGAAAAACAAACTGACAGATACATCAGATTTGGGACTTGTCAGTGGTAACTTTTTAAGAAACCTACTTAAGTCAGTCAATTTTAAGAAAAACAGTAAGTAAAATGTAGTAACAGGCATATGCAGATATGGCAAAATTTGAATATGGCAGGAGAAGGACCCAAAGACTATAGCCTGGGCTTAAAAGATTACAGTTGCATCCAGGAGAGAGAAAAGGTAAACTTCATTCCACTATTATTCCTAGAGTAACACCTCTCACATTTTACATTTTATTATGCATATAAACTGCCTGGAAATCTAAACGTTAACATGCAGGTTTTGTCTCAGTAGTTCTGGGGTGGGGAGCCCAAGACTACCCTCGCCCACTACGCTCTCGGTAACACCAGTGGTGTCTGGCCACAGATCATGACTTGACTACTAAGGATCTTGGGAGTTCTGGACCTAAAAATCATCGAGCTTATTAAGGAAAACACTTACACTGTTCCCTCTTCACTGACTGTGGGTCGAAAAGCAAGTTGGAGATGCATAAATACGGAAATGGGTGGCACTGGGCAACTTCACCAAGCAACAGTTGCAAACTCATTTAAAAAAAAAAAAAAAGCTTGCTCGTCCTAAGTTCTATAAGAAAAGATCATTTCCTGTTTCTGTTTTAAAATACCCATTTTGTAGTGCCACCCATCTGTTGAGTGATTTGGTCAGAGAATGATGTTTGCTGGGTAGTACGCTGATCAGGAACACCCTGGCATCAGCTGTCAAGTCAGTGGGCTTGACGACAACTCAGAACTTCACAGTTCCCCAGCTCCAGGGGTGCCTCAGGCCTCCAAGCTTTCAATTCACTTGGTGTAGTACCATATTGAGTCAAAACATCCCAATGTATCAATGTGCATGCACTCAATGGGGGCCACACAATGTCAGGTGGAGCAAGAATGAGGATTTTAAAAACTGGTAGATTTACTTTAGTGTGTATTAGACAAAACTGTGTCTAGTATATAGATCTACCTATCTATCTATATACTGATATATATACCTGTTTTCACAGATACTGTTTCCCAGGATGAGGCCTAACTTACTCAATTAAAAAAAAGACTTGATTAAAAATAATAATAATATAAGCCGACAGGGCAAACCTTATGACCATGGGGCACTTATTCAAATGACTAAAGTTTGGGAAACCAAAGCTCATGAAGTGTTCCTCAAGGAGAGCCAGCCTGCAGCTTGATCAACTTACCTGAGCTGACAGCGACCCAGGGCCACTCTCTGAAGGCACACTTTAATTTGAATTTTCAACGGGGAAGGCAGAGCCTTGGGGTCACTCTGGACTCACGGGCCAAAGACCCACGAAGGCCACAACATAGCACAGCGTGTCCAGCACTTCCAGGACTACAGCCTGCCACTCAGGACGTAGGAGCACCATGTTTACGCCGTCCAGGCGACTAGCGATTGGCTGCCTTCCCAGTAGTAAGAACCTAAGGTGGGAGCCATGTGAGCCCCGTAAGTTTGTTACTTTCTTCATCATCCACACCACCCATCTGTCCTGCTCCCTTTTGAGTGACGCTGGGCAAAACATGCCGTTGTTGATACCCAGATGCCAGGAGTATGCGGCCCGGCAGGACAGCGGAGCACAGGCTGAGTCTGAGTATCCGAGGCTGGCTGCTGCGCCGTGGTCAGTGGCATGTTGTGACCACAAACACAGAGCAGGTGACAAGGCAGAATGCTCGTGTTTGCACAGTGATGAGCAAAGATAGAAAGGAGGGAAAGGAAGAAGGGGAGCGGAGTCCAGTCTTTGTTTCTGACACCAGGAAGGGCTATCCTGAGTTTGTACATGAGAGTTTACCACTGGCAGCATTCAGAGTGGGATCTGGTTAAGGAAACAGAATGCTTTCCAAAGAGTGGCTGTGAGCAACTGTGTCAATACAGACATGGGAGCACTAATCCAAAAATTATTAACACCACTAGGCAGGCAATCTCTCTGTGTCAATGCGAGGGTGTTGGCACTGGTGAGTCACAAGGTCTATGCGGGACCTGCCCGTGTGTCAGAGGAACAAACAATACCCAGAAAACCAAGGAGCATGAGTCAAAGTTCCGACAGAAATTCCTCTTGTTTAATCCCCAGTACTAGGGGGAAGTCAGCACAGCTACACTCCAGAACCAGAAGAATCATGGAACTGAATGGTGGGGGTCGGAGGAGCAAGCAGTAGACGGAGGGACAAGTGACTGACTTAAAGATACAAACTGGCTCAGAACCATTAGGCACTTGCACTTTTTGTTTCCTTAGAATTGCTTCCTAATTACTTTTATTTCTTCTCTGTAGGACAAGATGCTTCCTTAATGTTTACTGGGTTAAATTCCTCCACCTTTCATTCAGTGGGTTTAAATAAACACCTAGTATGTGATAAGCACCATGTTAGAGTCCTAGGTCAGAATCTCCAAACTGGGGTTCCTAAGAAGATCCATGGGTGGGTAGTAAGGTAACAGAGGCACCCCTCATTTTATAGTGCTTCCCAAGTGTTACACTTTTTACAATTGGAAGGTTTGTGTCAATCCTGTGCCAAGTGTATCAACAACTTTTTCCAACAGCATTTGCTACCTTGTGTCTGTGTGTCACATTTTGGTAATTCTCACAATATTTCAAACTTTCTCATTATTATTATATTATGGTGATCTGTGATCAGCAATTATGACTCACTGAGAGCTCGGGTGAGGGTTCGCATTTTCTAGCAATATATAAAGTATATTTTAATTAAGCTATGTATTTTTTTTTTATATAATGCTCTTGCACACTTCACAGACCACAGTAGTGTAAGCATGACTTTCACAAGCACTGGAAACCAAAAATTCACCTGAGTGGCTTTATCATCATACTCACTTTATCGCGGTGGTTTGGAATGCAACCCACACTATCTCCGGGGCATGCCTGTGCTAAAAGTTCTCATATGTGTGCATTAAGATGACATTAGAACTTTTGAATGAATATGCACGTGTGTGTGTGTATATGTGTATATATTTCTTGTCCTCTTAGTCTCTAATTTTTATAATAAAGGTAATATATTACACATGTACATAATTGATTAAAAGTACACTTAGTAGGGATGTGTATTCAAAACTTTTAGTAATGGTGCGGTAAATAATGAAATACATTTGGAGGCCACTGGCACAGATTATGACTAAATTCTCTTTCCCTCTGAAAAAGTTTTGTCCATTTTTCCAGTTGGACAAAGAGAGAACTAAACAGATGGCCTGAACATAAAGTGCTGTACTATCTGGTCTGGGCCTTACCATACCAGTAGGAGCTCAACTGCTATAAGGAACAGAATGAGAGCAGGCAGATCACTGAAGCACACTTTCCGTGTGCCTTCTTAGGCATTAAAAAAGAAAAAAAAAAAAGAAACATAAAACCAGAGTTAGAAATGATTTGAGGGCCAACATTAGGAATTTTTAAAAGGAATTTTGTGGCATAGAATAGCTTAAACGAGGTCATTCTGTTAGGAAATTTTCCCTTTGAATTGATGACTCTTGGCTCTGGCACAGATTGTCCCTAAATAACAGTGGATGATAGTCTTCCAGATCACTTCTCTATCATTCTGAATTGCAGAAGAGGAAGGAGGCCACAGCATAAAGACAGAAGCTGAGATGTTCTAGAGAGGTGTTTCTCAAAGTACGGTCCCAGGGAACTTCCTGGAGATGCAAATTCTTAGGCTCTGCCCCAGCTTACGGAATGCTGGGACTTGGGCGTAGCAATTTGTAGTTTGGCCTTTCCTCCAGATGACTGTGATGCAAGCTAAAGGCTGAAAACTCACTCTTATACCAGAAGCCCCAATTTTCTCTCCTGTTTAGAGCAGCTGTTAAGTATCAACAAAGGCTACCCAGGCATTTCTGCAGCATCTGCGGACCAAAGACGAGCAAATGCACAACTCTTAATGGGTTCTTTATGTTTAGTATCTGCTCAGTTCACCCTCTCTAAACACTCCAACTGGTCTCTGCCACGAAGTCTAACACCCACTGCACACTAGGCTGGCAGTGCTGGGTAACCAGGGTGCAGCAGCAGCTTTCCATGTTCAAACTCTCGCCTGATTCACATGTTGGGGTAGGGAATGGAAATGCATACAAAGCCATATTCCACTAGTGCTTAGTTAAAAAATAATCATGCACTGTATGGTATTTTGTATATACCCAGGTCACTGCACTTATCACACTGCTCTGCATGTATGGGTTTGATTAGACCATGAGCTTCTTTATGAACTATGCTGAAGTCACCTTTTGATTCCCAGAACCTATGCAGTTGGCATATAGTAAGTGCCCAATCAATGTGGTTTGAATGAACACATGACTTTAATAATAAACAATAATCACTAATATTTACTGAGCACCTATTATGTGCCAGAGACAAAAATGTGTATTGACTCATTTATTCCTCACAGTTCATCTATGAGGCAAGGCCTGGAACCATACCCATTTCACAGATGGAAAGACTGAGGCACACTGAGATTAGGTGACATCAGTGCGCAGCCCATATTGGAATGCGGGCAGTCTGGCTTCAGGGTCCACACTCATCCCACCCCACTAACACGGCCACCCCCACACTAACTGAGCCATGGGTCACAATCCCGCAAAACGTACTCTTTCTGCCACTGCCTCTGGGTCTTTGCTTTTGCTGTGCCCTTTGAGAGTTCTTCCCTCACTTCTTCCATCCTGTTCAAGGGTCCTCTGAGAGGCTGTCCCAGACCCAGTCTTCCCCTTTCCTTGCTTTATTTTTCCCAAAACTTAATTCTATCTGCCTTTTTATTATGTCATTATTTATTCTGTTTCTCCTACACGACAGTGTCAGTTCCACGAGGTCAAGCTCATGGGCGTGTCCCCTGGAACGTGTTCTGTTGGTGAGATATTGGCTAGTAGTGCCCCCCAACCTTCGTCCTGCTCAGGAACACATGTTTCCTGAACTCTGGACACTTTCCCATTTATCCTTGTTAAGTTTCTTTTTATTCCTGTCTGTACAATCCTCTAATTTATTCAAACACCACTGGATTATTCCAGCTCTTGGTGTCAACTTTTTTTTCTAATTAAAGTAAACTGCCATTTATTTCTCACACTGATCTTTAACACAAGACATCTTGTTCTTGTCATAAATATGACTCATGTGGGAAAATCTAAGTTGAATATAGGGGCTCATATGTACCAGAATGTTTCCATATCTGTATTTCAGATATAAAAAGTAGAGATTAGCCATAGACACCTGTCTGAGTCTAAAGTCTCCAGTACCACTTGCCGTAGTTTTAGGCTTTTGGATGTACAACCTGAAATTCTACCAGATGACAAAAAGGGCCCCTCTTGGAAGCAAATACCACATCATTTACACAAACACTTTAGGTTTTTCTTTCCTTCTGTCATAATACACCTTCAAACTCAACATTCCCAGCCAAGATGTAAAATACACAGAAAAGATCCTTCAAAGACAGACCTCAAAGTATTAAAAAGAGGGAAGAAAGATCAACTTGCCATTAGACGGATTTCCTTGAAGAATATAAAAGGAATGAAATTTGAAGGTCATGAAAGCATGTCTATTTGTTTAGGGAAGTCTTACAGGTAGTATAAATATCATCAGCTACAGTTGCTATGGGGTCTGTTTGTTTACCAAACAAGAATACAAATAGTTACACAAAAGCAGAACAACATTTGGGTATATATATGGCTTTGCCTTCTGGTAAATTTTCCAACATTCCTTTCAAAATGTCCCGATTTTTCACCTTATTCACTGGGAAATTTCTGTTCTCTTGATTTCCCCTGTCCTATTCTAACACCCTCTGGGAACGCTTTACTCTCAGATTTCTGAGGCTGATAATGATTTTCTTCTCCCTTTCTCTTGTTTTCATTTTAAGAAGTAAAAACCCCAAACACTAGCCCAACAATCCAAATTGTACAATGAAAATAGTTTTCATAACTGAAAATGCAGAAACAAACAAACAAACAAAAAACAAAAAATAAAAACCCCAACCAACTGAAAGATAAAAGCCACAGCATTACAGAAAACTTCTAGTGCAGGCATGCAATCCTTAAACTGAGTTAATCCACAAACCACCACTCAGAAAGGGGTATGTGTGCATAAATGACTTGCTATAAACCAAGTATGTTTCATGCACCTGAACCATAGCTGAGCTAACCATTTGCTTCAGAAGATGAAGGGGAGAAAGGAAACCAATAGGGCTGTTCTGGAATTTCTGTGTTGAAAGTGTGTATGGCATGTGTGCATGTTACAGCTCGGATCTACCATAAAACAAACTACCAGAGGCTGCCATGAGTGGAATCCTTCCCTTCACACTACATTGACCACAGTACCCACCAGGCACAGCTCCGACGCCGTTCTGTGAATGGGACAGATTGCCATATGGACGGAGACACTGAACAAGCTGTATAACTCTTGGCAACACGTGCCCGGGGGATTGTCCCATATTAACACCACCTGCGCTGTGGTATTGTGCTCTGTATGTGCAGAGGCACTAAGGAGCCCATCAGGATGTTATTTTTGAGAACACACAAAAAAGGAAAACTACAGTTAAGAGAATTCTCTGGCTGGCGTATCTGTTGCTCAATTCCCGAAATAGTTTCCCAAAGGAACGGTTATCTTCTTTATTCACACGGGCAGAAATGACAAGCTGGAACACATATTAACAATTTCCCTTTGTGAGCTTCCACTATTGTTTTAATGAGGAGAATATACTTTATAATATACTGAGGCCCTGACTGATTTCAAAGGGGAGGGGGGAGGGGTGGAATGAAGAACTTGAGGACCGCTGCACATATGGAACGTGCTCATTTGCATCACTCAAGTGAGCCGGGCGGAGCAGGGGCTCCCTCGCAGAACGCTGCAGAGCCAGGCCACAGGCAGCACCCCGCGAAAAGGCGCTCTTGCTAATTCCGAAAGAGAACGCGACTTCCGTCTAAGGCTCTTACAGAGCTCCCCCTCACCCGGCCCCATTACTGGCTTAAGAACATGGAACCCCTACTTGCCATTCCAACGAGAACAGAGTAAAACTAGCACTTTTCCAAGCCCTGTGGCCTCCTGCAAACCCATGGCTTCCCTCTACTTCTGGATGGTTCCAGCACTACCACAGAAAATGTCCTACCCGTTTCCTCCAGGTGGTCAAGTGCGCACCTCACCAAGGCTCTTTCACAGGTAAAGGGCAAAACCCGGGACTGCAGATAATGCTGCAGAAGTTCCCGAAAGACTGGTCCTCACTGCTCGGCTGCCGTACGCTTCCCTTCACGCCCTTGGTGTAGGATAAACATTAAGGAAGCTAATGTATGTTCGGGACGAGGGCGCCCAGGCCCTTCCACACAAGTGCAAACACCTGCAAAACAGTTGGGTGCCAAAAAGGGATGTGACGGAGAAAATCCCTACTAGCCAGAGCAACTCATCAGAAAAGGGCAACTAGGGGTTCAAATATTATTTTGTGGGAGAAACCTGGCACTTTAGACATGAAACAGCCCATGGAGGAGATTCATATTGTACATTATCCCAAGAAAAAAATTAAAATCAACCAAATTTAAGAGAAACTTATAAAATGGGTATGGCTCTCCAGACCAATGAGGTCATTTTATTGGGAAGCATTTACTACTTAAATGCAATAAACAGACAAAGATCCAAAGAGCCTAGTGGTGTGTTATGGGAAGAGGCAGTGTGTTGAGACAGGGCACCACAGCTGTTGCAGAAGAATGGCAGAGGGTTTTTTTCTGTAATCAACACACAGAGTGAACACTCAAGAAATCTATGAACCTATCCTTCATGCATGCCAATATTTTAAAGATTTGTCTCCCACTGCCCTCCCTGAACGTGGCAATGGCAGGTGGTAACAGGGCCCCTTCTCCGCTGTCTGGGAGGAACCTTTCTGCTGACTTCTAAGACCCAGGTGCAGCTGCTTTTAAGCAAGGCAACAATTGGAACATGGCTCTGCAGAGCATGATATGGTCAAACACTCAACATACGAGGTACAAAATGCTGATTAGCCCCAGGCACTTCTTTCTGACATGAGCAGGAATGTTTCTGCCCTTACCAGGCTACCTCCCAGGTAGACAGATGACAGGCAGGTGACATTGCCAAGAGTCCACTGTGCAGCAGAAAGAAGCACTTGATTTTTAGGCCTTTGCGAATGATTAGGCCTCTCCTTTTCCTGGTACTTTACAACACGGGACAGGATGTACCCAGCATGCTCTTTGTTTGCACTCTCCACCATAGTCATCTGACAGAGCTCCTTGCAAGAAGCTGGACATGGTAGAAAAACCTGCAGCACAGAACCTCATAGGGCTTCTCTCAAATTATGGCTGAACAGAGGTCTGGCCCCAGGTAGCACCCTTGAAGATTACGGCCCAGTCCATAGTCTCTGAGCCTTAACCCCCAGAGACTGGAGTCTAGGAGTATGGGCTTGAGTCAAGGTGGGGCCGCTGAGCAGCTCACCTGGGACCCACCCAACTATGGCCGTCACTGCAAGGACTTGAGGGTCAGGGAGACCTTAGTTCCAGCCCCCGGCTGATCTCCAACTAGCTGTGTGGCCTATGCAAGTGATAAAAATGTGCTGGGCCCCACACCACCACCTGTACCAAGAGGACAATACCCCCAGAGGGTTACTGTGAGGATCAAATGGGAAGCCTAAGCAGAAAGTAGGAGTTCAGCCCACGCTATCTGCATGGCCACCACGAGGGCAGGCACTGACCCCTCCCACAGCAGCACCTCTAATCAGGTGGCTCACACAGGAATGGCAAGTCACTAGTTTTGTGGACTGAGTATGTATGTCTAGGATGTTCATCAAAGTTTCAGGGGAAAGCTCCATTCTTTCCAGTAGTGCCAAAGTTCAGGTGAATGGAACATGCCTCTTGCATTGTTTCTCAAACTTGAATGCACATTCCAGAGCCCTGGAGATCTGGTTAAAATACAGATCCATTCCTGTTCCCCATCCCAGACCAGTGGAATCCAGATCTTCACGGGAGAAGCTCAGGAAGATGAATAATTTTAAAGATAGCCATGAGAGTATCATCAAGGAATCTAAGAAACACTGTCTTCTGGTTAAGGTAAGGGTTGGTAAATTTTTTCTGTAAATGGCCATATATCAAATATTTTATCCTTTGTGGGCCAAATGGCTTTTTCTCCAACTGCTCAAGGCAGCCACTGGAGCATGAAAGCAGCCACAATGTGGAGATAAATGAGCACTGTGGTGTTCCAATAAAGCTTTATTTAAAAGATGAGCAGTGGGTCAACTCCGGCTGGTAGGCCATAATTTCTTGACCTCTGTTATAGATCAATTGCCTTAACACATACTGGCAGGAAGGAGCAGTCACAATTTTGAAGACAATTTGGGAAAATTTGACTGCAGGTTCTCCAAAATGTTCTAATGGGAAAGAAAGACTTGGGGTAGCTAGTTCACTCAAGTGCTTCAAATGAAAAGATATACAAAAGAAATCATTTGACTTTCAAAAAAACAAAACAGAAAAAGATGAAGTGAGGAAGAGCTATTCAGAATAATGGGAGCTAGAGCTGACTGCTTAAATTTCCGACTCAATTGGCCCCAAATGTGAATATCAAAATATGCAAAAGTTAAAGGCTTGTGTAACTGGAACAGTTCGGAAACCAAGCTTCTAGAATTTAAGCAAGCAAAGCAAGAACACCAATATTTTTTCATCAACACAGAGCTGAGTAAAAAAAAAAAAAAAAAAAAAAAGGAAAGAAAAACGGAACACTCAGGCATATCCCCGTTTCTGAGTTCCTTGCCCTTTTTAAATAGTGGGGCAGTGAACACAAATGTTATTGTTATATAGTCAAATACGTGGCAGTATGTCAAGAGGACACAAATCAAAAACAGAGACTGTGCATCAAGTCAAGCTGTCTGAAAGTACACTAGCCAAGCAAAAACCTTCAGGGGTTACTTGAAGGCAGCTGCCCACTGTGGGGTGTAGAAACTCAGGCAACTGTACTACGCAGGGCTGTGCAGATACATAAGACAAGGAAGGAAGGAACCGTGTGGGCGGACAGATGGCAGATCTCGGAGAAAGGGGCCGATTTGGGTCACCTGATTCTGAGAACAACAGAACAGCCTCAGAGAAAGAGGCTGTGTGACTGTGATCTTCCCAGAGTCTGAAGAAACACTTTTCCCCAAATGCTTAAGGAAGCCCTGGAACAAATATTTAGAAGAGCTATGAATCTGAGAGGTGCTCAAGTCATAAAACATCTACTAATGGTGGTTGAACTGAAAGCAAAAACCTGGGGAGGATCAGAAGAAAAGGAATATTTCTAATATGGACTCCAGAGGACAGCTGAAATAGAATAAGACCATATGATGCATTCAACAAGGAAACACAAGATTTATAAGGCAGGAAGGAAAGTGAGGATACTTTTAAAGGAGAGAGAGGCTTGTTTCGTATTTGCCTGTGTGCCAGTACTGCATGGGGCTCATTTTTGTTCTTTATGTGCTATTTCTGACTGTAAATGATTTATATTTTGCAAATCCTACCCACTCCTTCCCTTCACATAAAAGGCCTGGTAAATATGTGTGTCCACCTTAAAAGAGGAAACTTTTATTTTCTTTAAACTGTGATCTGCACACAGAAGGTTAATACCCATTTTGTTGAACTGAAATTCAAATTAAAGATTTCTTTTAGGACACTGATTTTAATTTACCACAGTTATGTAATCACTTTCCAAGCTGAATGGAACCTTTGGCTGCTGTCTTAGAAACTAAAAGATAGACTTAAATTTGGATCTGAGATAACAGACCAGTTCCATGACCCTGGGTCAGTTATTTGATCTCAATTTCCTCATCTGTAAAATGGGTGTAAGAATCCTACTGTTTCCAGGTGTTGATGGGGACAAAATGAGGCATCACTCCAAAGGCAAGAGTTTGGCCAGTGCTTGGCACAGAGAGAGAAATGATTACATGAGAACCCCCATCCCTCTCCCTACTGCACCATAGTCTAATGTGATAGTTAAATTTTAATTCGGGCAATTACTTAAGCAGTAATTGCTATTTGTATTTACATAGCTGTTTTGATCCAAGAAGCTCAAAGGGCTTTACTAAACTTAGCACTTTAATAAATGTTTCATTTGCATTCCGTGCATTTTGTTTACCCACATCAAAACCTGGAATTTCCTAAGTGAGATAGACAAGCTAAGGAAACCAGATAATGCCTTCATGTTTACAGGGATACCAGGTCTGAGCTGTATCTACTTCTCTGCCATGTCATGATGCCCCTGCTGCTGTGGAATAAAATGACAGTAAGAGGCGTGAATACCCTGCCTCCTCTCGCAGCTCCTTTTGGCTTCTGCCCACAGACCTTCCTGCCCACCATGCTTCCCTCAGGCATGGACAACGGAGGTATGCTTACTGCACCAAAGAATTTATATATAACCGGCACAATAAACATTATTAAATTGTTGGAAGAAAATCAGAAGCACGAAGCGCAGCACCAGTACTGAATTCTAATGATGATGAAGGCCCATGATTGAGCAGGGACAGGATTTCAACGAGCCTTGAATTTGAGCCTTGGCATCCGCCTCACCAATCACAGGGGGGGTCCCCTCGCAACAGTGCTGAATATTGATAAATGTCTGCCCTGCACCACGGGGAAGTGGGGTCTATTGGCAATCTTTACCAAAGTGTGTTTTTTCCCTTCTCGGCACTCAAGGGTTTACCCTGAATGATTTAATTATAATTTTCCTTGGGTAAGACAAATTGAAGAGGAGACTAGCAGTGTCGTGCCAAGCACATTCTTTATCTCCTTAACAGATTGCAGCTCACCAAACCCCAGAGCGGCTGCAGCAGCGGCTGCTCCCCGGAGCCCAGCCCGCAAAATGCACGGGGGGCAAGAGGCGGGGGGAGGAGTTCTCCAAATGGCATGGAAATATGCAGCCCAGCTGAGATTATTAACCATCTCAGTATTGTAAAAACAAACATAAATTCTTCGCCATTGCCTTTTTCCCACGCATTTTCGAGTGCTCCCGGATCTTTTGAGAGAGGATTCTTAGTCTGCGAACCTGAGGGGCTAGATTATTACTCAGTGTGACAGGGGTTTGGGCTGGTTCAGCCACTGCACCAGGAGAGCAGAGCAGGAAGAACAGTGCACTGAAATCAAGGGAGAGCTCAGAAAGGTATAGCTTTCCTGGGTGCATGGATGAGGAAGGGATGGAGCTTCTCACAGGGACTCCTGGGGAGAATTCAACTCAGTGTACAAGCAAGAATGTATTTTTACAAGATAACTTCTGTTTCCTTTCTTTTTTACTATTGACCACTATTTAAAGAGGATACCACATTCATGATTTTAAAATAAACCATAGTAAGGTAAAAATCACGTAATAGTCCTTCTAAGGACCTAAATGTACACAAAGCTGGCTAACTCAGAACTGAGTTTTTAACCATCAGTTCTGTACATTTCTAACTTTGGAATTCTCTTTAACTTAAAGATGTGTCCTGTTCACTATCTGCATTTACAATGTGCTCACTAGACTTTTCTTTCAATCCAGACACAACTAGGAACCTACAAGATCAGAGAAACTGAGAGATCCGAGAGATTAAGTACCAGTATATAATTTCCCTGTTGTTCCTTTCTGCATTCACAATTGGGAAATTCATTCTGTTTTGCATCCAGATTAAGCTCAGTGGGAACCCAAATCCTTTTCTGATCCGTATTTTAATTTTGGCTGGTAGTAAGGTGAAGATTAGGCCCAACTTTTGTACAAATTAAGGATCATAAGAAAATAAACTTATTTTCCTGGAATTGGTCTCTTAGATCCACTTACTTTCAAATATGTCCTAATACCTGAAAAATGCTGCTCTTCTCCCACTTCCCTGCTGCTCATCTGTATCACCTGACTGCAGATACATAACCTTTTAGAATGAAACTGAGCATAGGGCATCTAAACAAGAAGGGTTTTCTATGTCCTAGGGAATCCGTGCAGGCTCCACAATGGCTGACGAGATGGCAACAAATACCTTAAGTGCCTCGGTCGGCATTTTTCAGTGTATGGCCTCCCGCTCTGCCTTTGGTAAGTATGTAATTCAATCACTCCGCAGTAAATGGACAGCATCAACCTCAGGGCACCAAAACAAGTACAGCAAAGGACAACAACCTAGAACCTTCTCTTTAAAACTATCTAAGTTTTAGTGTTTTATTTTTGAAGTTACAAAGACATAAGAGATAGTAAAGCAAGGAGCTAAGATTGGCTCCAGACATACAAATCTCATGGAAACAACAGAAGCCACGTGTGGCCCAATGGTTCCAAACTGTCCACCATTCTATCCTTCAAACTCTTCTAACCCAGTAAGTTTAAAGCATCTTTTAGTTCTTCCGTGTCTGCCACAGGAATTCCAAAATGATCTTGGACTGACAGTTTCAGGTTTTGCTTAAACACACATTATCCCCATCTCTGGAAACCGCTCACAGTTTTTATCCTTGAATGTGACACACACACACACACACACACACACACACTCATACTCAGATAACACCCTGCAGTTACAAATCTCTAAACGGATAAATGCTGTTGGTAAAGGACCCACATCTAATCAAACCTATGTATGGGCTTCCTAATGCTCAGTACTGCAAGAAATACATGAAATTATATTTTAACTAATTTAAGTAATTTTCACTGAGTCTTTTTTATTAAAAAAACAAAATATGGAACTTGTTTTTCCTAATGGAAATGGCATTTACTGTCACATATTACTTTCGAAGTTTCTTTTCTTCTGTGTGTGGAAGCTCTGCATATGAAACACATAGGAAAGAGTTTAAATATAGTGAACTGAAAAACGTTTTTAATATTAGAAGCATACTCCACTTTTGAAAAGCATTCAGCAGTAGTATTAATGCTTCTGGGTGCTAAGATATGATAACAGGAATTAACAGCTTCATTTTCTTAAGAGTTAGCATGTTAACATGACATATTCTGGATCTCTACAGCAATCTCAGAGTCAGCTTAACATTCAAGGGTAAGCTCATGGCAATTAGAAAATATAAAGTCTTAATTTCAAAACAGGAATATAGCAACTGAGACAACACTGTTATACAGCCCAAGATTAAGAAGTATGCTCTGTGTGTACGTGTGTATACACATGGACCCCTTCCATCTCTCCATCCTTCAGACTTCACTCAAGTTTACTAGGACAGAGGCCACGAGCTTTGGGGACACAACGATGCAAGAGACGGGCTCCCTGCTTCCAGGGAGGGCAGTGTAGAGCAGCACCAGTTTTACCTTTTCTGAAACTGATTCAAAATTGTCTACAGCAGACACTACTACTCCCTTAGAAGGGGTCCAGAGCCAAGGAATTCAACTTGTACGGAGCGAGCACTTGGCAGAAAGAGTCAGCCTGGAAGCCTGGAAATCCAACCCATCCAAGAAGCCATGAAAAGACTCGGCCTGGGTTCCTAAGCTTAGATCTACGTGAGGGCTAATTCCTTGTTGAAAAGGTGAAAATAATTAGATGCTTCACACCCAAACCATTCTGGAAACATTCTTAAGTAATGATATACACCTTCAAGTCACATGGATCCAATCAGGGACCACGGAGATATGGCGAGGTAAGGCCACCCCTGAGCATGCACGTGCGTGTGCACATGTGGTAACATGTGCATGGACACACACACACACACACACACACACACACAACAGTTTTGGATACAGCGCGGCGGCTTGTTCCTACCTTTCCCTCTTGGGAGTGTGGACCGAGAGCTGCCCGTTGGTAGAGGCATGTGGGTTCATGAGTAAGGACGTCTTGGAAGGGGCAGAGGAAGAGCCACATGTGGTGGACAGATCCAGACTGCCGGGATTGCTGCCTGGGGTTTCCTCGGCAGTGTGAGCACTTGTCACTTCTTTCCAGAGCTGCTGCAGTTCTGCTGGAATCATGCCTGAAACAAACAAATTGGATAATTAAATCAATTAACAGCTAATTCCGTCCTCCTCAAACAGTAATTAAATCAAAGAGTCAGTAAACAAAGCCTAGTGTCAAGGGGGGCTTTTGGGTGTGTGCAAGGGGTTTTTTTTCCCCCCCCCCTCCCAACCAAGGCAAATACAGTAGTAACAACCGTGTCCTCCCACTGAGCAGCCCGGCTGGAGAGCCTTCATCACACACAAAAGACACCCGGGAGAGGGAGTCAAAACACAGCCACCCTGCAAAGACGGTGTGGTGTGTGCCTCTATCCAAATGGTTGTTTTTAGATTTTGGAAAACAGTAGATAGATGTTAACATATTTTTAGACTCAAAGAAGGGCTCAAACTAAATTTGTTTAACTATACTATTATGACAACATAAACCGCCAAATGAATAATTTTTGTGCTAAGTCTTAAATGATGACAAATAGCTTTGTTATTAAATACAGTTTTTATTAATCACTTTTAGACGTAAGTTATGGATTCACGGCATCTTCCTGAAATGCTTTTCAACTTTTAACATTCAAATTGATTATACTATGATTATTTCATTAACACACCTATCTTCCTCATTAATTTTGGTTTCTAGTACCACATGCTTAATTGATGGATGTGTCTACTGAGAAACTGTAGAACTTTTTATACAAGTAACACTGTTATTACTGTCATTTCTTAGATCAGTGCTAATGAACCATTGCAGAATAAAATGGAAACGTAAAACAAACCTGGAATAATGAAGTTTTCTTGTTTCTTAAGGGGGTCAAAATGGACAGGGGTCTTAAGAAGTTAAGTGTCAAACCACCTGCATTTTCCCCACGAGGAGATCCACTCGGTACGCCCATCTCACTATGGTGGCCTCACAGCCTCCAGCTTCACGCTTCTACAGCCCAGAATGTCCAAATCCTACACCTCAGTGCATGTTGTAGCACAGAATATATATGCACAGAAGAAAAATGTTCTGAGTGGCAAGTAAGAGCAGCAGCAGTTCCTCTGAAAGGACACCTACAAGAAATCATAAACCCTGCCTATCATAAGGTAATTTGCCTTAAAACTGGACGTCTGGATTGCGGCTCATTGTTTCAACCAGCTGTAACGTCACTATCCTAGAAAGCCTGCCATTTTCTGACTATACAGCAGCAACTGAAACAGGCATGTTTCTTACCAAACCTAAGGTACTGAATTAAAAAAAGAAGGCTGTGTGCATTATATTCATTTGAAACACATAATAAAAAAATGCCAAGGTCTAAATTTAATTTATTTTTGTCGTTTAGAATACAATGGATAGATAATCATCTCAACGTGATCAGCCAAACATCTTTACTTTGCTAGACTGTTAAAGATTTTAATTATGCTAGCATTGGAGAGCACTGGTCTAATGAGGCGATGGACTCCAGAGAATCCGAGTGGTTAAGAACTGTGAAATGAGTCTGATAGGATTTTTTTATATTCACCGTGGATCGTTTGCATATCAAAGAGGAGTAAATTATTACACAGCGGACCAATAACCTTCCCCGCCTTTCTGAGAGGAGCGTTAACAAAAACAGTTGGTCTCTCCTAACGGTTCTCCACGAAAAATGTTCAAATGCGCGAGTATTTGCAATTAATATATGTTATAAAGGAGGTTTCAAATGATACATTAAGCGGTCAGATATTCTTAGAACGCATCCTCGACAGCCAAGCCAGTTTTCTTCTTCCTACATAAAAATCAAATGCCAATTATATTTTGATGGATTTTGTCCCAAATGAGCATTTAGTTATTAGGCATATTCAATTATTACTTGTCCCCTGAAATTAAACCTCAGAGGCAAATTAAACAAAGGGAAAGGTCACTACACGATCCCATGTCCGGTTATGCTGCATCTGGGCTATTATTTTCAAATACCTTGCGAGGTGACACGTGGGATGTATGTGTCTGTAGTTAAGAGGCCTGCTGCTGGTGTCTGCACACCAACTATTAATTACCTGTGAGTGCGGCTGACCCTTGGACCACTGTTAACTCAATGGAAACAATAGTGCAGTCTTGTCTGTTAACGATAGCATACTGATAGAAAGCCAAACAAGTCAACACCTATTTTTATTTTCTAGAGACTAAGAACGCACAAAAATGACAAACCGCCTAATTTCAACTCCAACTAATTGATTTCTGGGTCAGTAGCATGGGAGGTGGGAAGCTGGAAGGGCATGGTTTCTAATAACCCTGTTAACACCTTCCCTCCAAGAAAAAGGAGAACTTTAAAGCTGTTTGAGAAGTAAAGTGTTTACCCCAGCAAATAAAGACCAAGATGAATGTCTTATTACCCTTGTTACCCTACAGCTGCTCTCTATTCTCCTTTTATTTCAGTGGGCAAGCCATGCAGTTTCATCATGCATAGGGAGAAATGGTAAATAAAATAGAACTCACTGACTGGTAATGTGGGTAATTCTGGGTCAAACTTCAGTACGATAAGTTCTAAGAACATTCTCATCAGATTTACAGAGAAGCAGTCAAATCACTTTCTCCCACCAATGCTACACCTTGTTAGTGATGTTCAACTGTTAGTTCAGTGGAAACCACCGACCAAAGGATGCGGTCATCTGATGGCCAAGATCTGTAAGACTCTATCATTATAGAATTAAGACAGATCAAAAAGGGATGCTAGTCATTCAGCAGACTAAATGGCTATCAAATTTCCAAACACCATCATGCATGTCTTCCAAAATGATAGATAGGAATAACAGTACCGAGTTAAACAAATCTACTAACAGGTACATAATCCAGCATGTAACTTTCTCTGCAGTTTGCATTTTAAAAATTAAAAGCCAGCATGATATTGAGGTGTATTGCTACATGCGATTGTTGGTGCCAGGGAGGTTCAGGTGACTGAGGAAAACAGGGTGAAGCAGCAGCAGTTCTTTTGAAAGGACACCTACAAGAAATAATAAACCCTGTCTGCCATAAGGCAATTCGCCTTAAATTGTTAATTAAGCAAAATAGAAGACCGTATGGTAATCTTACAAACAACAAACCCTCTGTTACATAAAAATATAAAGCCTTGCCAGAAAAAACCCAGAAACCTTCAAAGTATTTCTCTCTGTTCATACATTGAAATCTACCTACATGTCAAAGGTGACTCAGCCAAGGCCATGAGCAGGTGTGTAAAAGAATCCTGACCATGGTATCATAAAGTGGGCGTTACCAGCATTTTTAACACATGACCCCTGCGCCTTGCTACATTCCTTTTTCCAGGACAACCGGTGCCTTCATTATAAAAGAAAATGCGGACACAGGTTTAAAAAATGTATGTTGTGGGGACAGTTGACAGATTACTGTTCATGGAACTCAATTTTACAACCCCAGGTATCACTGGCTCAAAGACAAACAGTTGATCAACCTTTTTTTGTCCTTGTACATGTGTACCCAGGTGACCATGTTCAAGCAGGCAGAAAGTTGATTTAAACCTCATAATGACATCAGTTTTAAGCCATCATGTCTTCGATCAAAAAAAAAAAAAATTGTGTTGTACTCCAATATGACTGAATTCTCCAGCCACTTTGGGCAACGGGGTAAGGAAGTCAAAACCAACCTCCCCATTCCACAGAAGATGGCAGTGACTCTAGCAGTGTGCTCCACTGCGAGAACCCAGCTCCGGAAAAATGTGTATTTATTTATGTGTATGCATCTTGGGCACACATAAAGGCCTCCTGAGATTTTAAAGATGCGTCTTCCGAATGTTGCAGAGGCTAACAGAGCAGACTGCTGGGCCTATCAATCAATGCCACGACTGGTGAGTTACCTGCCAGAGTCTCTGCTATGTTACTGCAGAGATTACGCCGCGTGCCTCCCACATTCTTTTCTTTCCCGTTACCCACGAGCCTGTCTTGTCACTGCCCAAGTGACCTCCTCTGGACAGCTTAACTGAGGTACTCTAACAATGAACCTTAGTGAGCAAGCTTAAGTATAGGAGCGGTGGGAAAAGATGAGAGGTTGAAGCCTGAGACTGGTTGGGTGCGTCGGAACAGCCTGCAACGCTTCTGCCAACGAACCCGAAGGTGTAATTAATGCACGTTGTAACATCTTCCAAGCACAAAAATGCATTAGCCCCTGTGTCCTTTCTTTTCCCTTTGTACTGCTCAGTTAGCAAATCCTCTATCTTGACAGCAATGGACATGGTGATTATGTACCAAGCAGTCGCACAGTGATGGCCAGAATGGGGAGGTGGGGCAAGGAGGACATGATAACACTATCCTGGTCTCAACACTGAAAACACAAACAGAAACGAAAAAAAAAAAAGCCAGAAAGGACAGAAGTGGGGTGTGCTAGACTCAAGAGAGAAGATTCAAATGTAGACATGCCTCACCGGCTCCATCTGACACCAAAAGTTATTGAACAAATGACGGAGCGCCTTCAACCCCATGAAGGGTAGAGGAGGTTCCACATTTCAACCCCCTTCAAAAGGCAACTGAACCTTAAGGCTGCAGCTTCCAGCCTTTAAGGTACATATATATATACACACACATCCAAATCTACTGGAATTGAAATAATAGGGAGTTTCAGGAGGCAACTGACATCTGCCTGTGCCAGGTATGGGATGGAGGGATCGTATTTCAAACACAGCATGCCTCTTCTTCCCTCCGTCCTTCTAGTTCTGAATAATCCATCTGTGTTCACATCACACATGCGAAAGAGTCTCTAAACCAAGAGGGTGCCTTAAAAACAGCGACAGTACTCATTTGTTGCCCGTGCCTAACACCCAGGGGAAGAACATGCCAGTGATTTTTCAAAAGAAATTCTTGAATCCCTGGAATCTGGTTGCTTTTCAAGGAATTCCAGTCTTTGCGGAGCTGGGAGCTTAGAGATGGAACCGCGACCTGTTCTGATGGCTGCAGAACTACACTGCTCACAAACCAGCAGTCAGAGGAGTGCAAAAGAGAAAGGAAAAAAGAGAGAACTCACCAATAAACAGCCCTGCCTTTTGTAACAGAAAGAGATTCGTTTTAATTGCTTATAGAAAGATAAACCTGAATTTATCCTAGATATGAAAAAGGGGCATTTATAAAGCATTACCAAGATTTAAAACAGGACAAGTCACTGGATATAAAATACATCTGCGAATGACTAACCAAAGCCTTCGAGAAATTCATTTGTGATTCCAAACTGAGACACTAGGATATCTGATTAAAAGGCTGGATACATCAAAGAAAGCAGCACTGCTGTCTCTGTGCGGCAGCGGGAGCTCCCTGCTGCGGCGCCGCCTGCGGACGGGCCTGTGTCCTCCCCGGGCGTATGTCCCTCAGCTCCTGTAAAGGCCATCCCTTCTCACCCCGGCCGGCTTCCTCTGCACGTGGCCACGGACACCTACCGCAGGCGCACACGTACACGCGCCCCGTCCCGCCTGGTGCCCCGCACGCTTACCCTGGGTGAGGGGCTGCAGGGGCAGGGCGGGCTGGCCCGGCTGCAGCGGCAGGAGGCCCTGGCGTTGCAGGGACAGGACATGCTGCTGCTGGAGTTGCTGCATCTGGAGGAGCTGCTGCTGGAAGGCCAGCTGCTGGGCGGCCACCTGCTGCTGCAAGACACCAGGAGGGAGACGTGAGATGCCGCACCCACCCACGCAAGCTTAAAGTACAGATGTTTCGACACACACCGTTACTGTCAAGCACACGGTCACTAGAGCTTGGTGGAGGGCTCGGTGTCGAGACTGGTGTCAGGGGACAGAACGAACCCATTAGTCCCAGAGACGTGGGGGCGAGGTCTCGCCCCTCTGCCGCCCGCTCCCCCAGGACCATCTGGCCGCCCAGCCTGCTTTGCCTACAGTGCAAAGGGCCTGAGCTTTCATAGGCAGGAGGTGGGCTTCTGCACTGGGAAATTTTTAAATTATTTACATGAGAAAGGAGACAGTATCCGTTTCATCTGGAGGGATTTGAACCCTGGACCTGTGAGGTGTGAAAGGACAAGTTGCCTCCCTCCCACCTGCACCGGGAGCTTTTAACTACTCTGTTTATCACTTCTGACATAAATAAATGAGAAAAAATCAGACCTTTGAAGAAGAAAAACTTCATCTAATATTGTTAATTAGCCATGACAAACGATGAAATAACATTGTAAATCTTTCATAGAAACAGCCACTAGATTTTAATTACACACATTCATAATTTAGCAAACAACACTGTACTCGACTCTGAGTGTTTAACAAGGACACTTGAAGCTTCAGATGCCTTTACTTGGCTTTAGATTCTGAAACCCCTAGGTCGGCCCACTTGTCCTCCTTCCCCACCGCTCTGTTCTTGCAAGGAAGGGGGCTCCATGATATGATAAATATCTTTTTGTTGATTGGACAATGACAGGAGGAAAACTTTTGTTGTGTAAAACATCAATACATCATTCCTGTGTTTAGCAGGCCTTGTTCCAGCCAAAAAAATTAATGTAGATTTCCTCAGTAATTATCTGAGTGATAGCAAGATAATACAGTGCATTAGTACAATAAATAGAAGGAAATTATCTAATATCCTTAATCTGCTAGGAATCAAATCGAGGTGTAGGTCTTAGCCACATTATAGCTAACAATTTTGAAAAGGAAAATTAACCCTTCTTAAACCATATGCACCCCCAACCCCCACCCACCCCACCACAACACACACACACCACACACACACACAAAGGTTCTTTAAGAAAAGATCAAGATCTGTTTTCCTAGTCCTGGGTATTCAAAACATCAGAGACTTTTGCAACTAAAAGGACTACGCAACCCTTTCAGAGCTTCTAATAACTATACTTTACAAACAACTGCATTCACTTAACCTAACACATGACCTTGATCTGATACATCCATAAAATGTACGTGTATCAAGACCTTCTGATGGCAAGTTCAAAGGAAGAGAAAAATGGTGGTTTCCTTTCAGTCTCCACGTAGTTTATTTTACAGTAAAAACCATCATTCTCATATTAGCAACCAATTTCAGACTTACTACCATGCCACTGAGAAAGTTAATTGAGTTTCACTCCAAAAAACAAATCTATACCACTAACAACAAAAATTTAAATAAATTTAAATGAAAAGCCAGTGTTTTCATTTTAAGAACAGCATGCATAAAATGATCCAATTGTTTTCACCCCTTCCCAAGTTATCACATTAATGTAAAACCCAATGATAGTTATATTCATGTCAAAATGATTTTTTCATTCTTCAACAGATATTAATTCAAGACATTTAATAGAAAGGGGAAAGGAAGGGAAAAAAAAAACACTGCCACAATAGAAGATGGGGGGGATTAGCTCTTCTTGAAGGAGAAAATGATGGTGGGGGGACGGTAGAGGGGGCGCTGGAGTTTGGGGAGGGTGTTTCCTGTCTTACTGTAAATGAAATGTTTAAAAACTTTGTATTTATATAAAATGACTGATGGCTTTTCTGTTGTCTCTGTGGCCATCCTAGAAAAGCTCATGAAAGCTGTCCACGTTTGAAACGCCAGGATATAAAAGTATACAAGGCCCATTGTCCAAAGAAAGAATTTAAAAGCAACACTGGTTGCCAAACTGTGCTCCCCACCCAGTTACCAAACACAGGATACGAGCCCGTTTGTTTACTTCTCACAATTGAATGCATACAAAAAAGGTCTCCGCGCAGTCCCCTGACAGGTCAGTAGTCAGTGCTAAAATGCTAAAATGCCCTGATAAACCTCGCATTTTGGATCCCCTCCCTAGTGCTGCAGTCAAAGGTCTGTTTTCCTTTCTTGGGCTCCTCCCTACTGCCTAACATAAACTGTCATAACTGCTCGGACAAACGGCCCTTTTAAAACAATCAACTTAGTCTACCTCACCCGTACAGGATAGGAATTTTTTTTTTTGTAGCCTGACTTTTAATGAATCCCACCTTCTACTTTCCACACCCATTCCGTCAAATATGAACGAGCAGTCATTTAAATAGCTGCATGGGGCTGCAGAAGATGTCTCTCCTCAGGAAGGTTTTGGGACTAATTCCACGTGGAGGCGAACTTTTTCAGGGAAACATCTCGAGGCCAACTTAAGGAAAAGGCAAATAAAGGCACATTGTCCTGGCTAAGGAACAAATGTCTCACTGCAAAGATAATCAAAGGGAGAAAGGTGAGGAGCGGGCGGGGGGGGGGGGGTGCTGACGATTAAAAATTATGAGCCACTAATGACTGGGGATTCAGTAGATTAATATACCTGTTCCATCTGTCAACATCCAAGCTCAAACCTTGTTAAAATCATAACCACCAGGCCACGTCATGAAACTGCTACCTGGTGACCCCGTTTCATTGTCGTACACAAGGACCACCGCCTGCATGGTAATTCAGGAGATGACACCCTCACCTCTCAGGAAAATAAGGCTCCCTTCATCACCTCGGCGACAGGTCTGGCCGGACCCACCGGCACTGGGGGAGACCTGCCTGTGGTCTGCCTCCCGCTCGGGATGCAAGACAACACACCTCCTGTGTCACCTCCGCCTCCAAACATGACAAGGTGTGACTCCAGCAGATGTCCTGGAGCATCCACAGCGCTAACCCCCGAGCCTCACCTTCTCCTTCGCCAGACCCAAAGGATTCCCTCTTTGCCCCGACTCCCTGCCGAAACTCAGACGCCACCGTCACCTTTGTATGCTGAAACGCCCCCTTTCTGGCGGCACCAATTTGGGAGAGTCAACTTTTATCCTTCCTTCTGCTGTGGAACTTTCCCCTTCACGTTTCTCCATCTGCCCCCTGAGCTCATCTGAACTTTCATGTTCTCCCAGCGTGCGGATGTGCATTCCAAACCATGTCTACCAGACCAAGTAAGAGGTTAATAAGAAGTGGCAACAGAAAGGAAAAACACAATCCCTGGCAACTGATAAGAATGACAGTGGCAGCCCTTTTTTTGTTTGTCTTCAAATATAGAGTTAAAGATCTTTAAAAAACTAAATTTTGACGCCTTTGAAAAGAAAGAAGCACAAAATAACAACAGGGGGTTATTGCCTGCGAGCCACAGGGGAGAAACTCCATAATTCTTATTCTCCCTTTTGAAGGCTGTTAGAAACCTGATTCAAAAAAGCAACAGCAGAAGGGGAACCCTCTTGAGGCTGTAACCATTTCCTGTGATCATGCATAATGTGCTTCAAAAGTGGGTTTTTACCAATTCTGTTGATCAATTGCACCTCCTTCATATCCCTTCTTTTTTCTGCTGTGTTTACATCTGATGTGACTCAATGACAAGCACTGTCTGAGACTGCGAAACAGGCCTGTCATGTTGATTTATGGGCGCATCAAACCACAACTTGTCCAAACTGAAGCTCGCAGTTCATTAATTAGAGAGTTGTGACTTTGAAGTCAGCTTTCAGACTGTGGTTTTTAACATTTGGCTTAATTTATATGCTCTTGAATGTGGATCTCTAAGGAAAAAACTGAAATTCCCTTCTTGTCTTTGAACTTCTTTTGACCGCACAATAATCATTTCTTTGTCCAGAGTGATGCCTGCGATCCCAGAGTCATTAGCGCGCATTGAACTGCCACTGATGAGTAAGCCCTACTGAATTAGAAAAACAGCCAGCAAAACAAAGCTGAGAGCCTTCTGCACAGTGATATCTCACAATTACATGCCTTCCCTCCCTGTGCCATTTCCATTTTAATTACTGTTAGTCCTTTAGATTTACATTTTAGACACTTTTTAATCTGGTCCCTTTTTTATTATAGCAGCGCCTGGTAGCGTGCCACTGTACTTAAGGTTGTGTCAGCATTTTCATTAAAACACCTCCTCCCCGGCACCCCGAAACCTCCCCTACTCGGCAGGGGTTTAGATCCAGGCTGCTAACTTGGCAGGGCATGGAAAAGGTACCCAATTTGTGTTGAGGGAGGAGCTGGCAAAGGGAGACTGTCTGGGTCATTCCCAGTGCGGAGAATTAGTGCCGCCTGGCATCCATGATCACGAGAAGGACAGGGACGTGGAGAAAGTTGCCTGGTGAGACCACAGCAACGCAAGTGGCCGCCTGCTTTAGGGCCAGTTAAAGAAGCTGTTAAATCGCACTCTGAGCTGTTTGTCAAGCAATAAATGGCATTATTCCAAGGAGAACTCTTAAATAAAAGAATTTCCATCCACTGTAAGAATAGGAGGGGTAAGTGGCATCGGATAACTTGGGAATGGGCAGAAAGATGTCATGATAATGCATCCATGTGCACAGATGCTCGCCCAACTGCCTGAGCTGCATCCACAGAACTGTGTACATGGTGAGATGGAACCCCTTTCTGGGAAGGCCAGAGCATTTACAGAGCTAATACTGTCACCTCAGTGGGTGGGGTGGCACGTGCAGGAACCCCAGAGCTAGTACAAAGTGTTGTGCACGCTGGATCTCTGTCACATACGTCCCTTTAGCAATTATGATATGTACAACCTGCAGGAAGAGGTTCAACAGAGACAGGGGTGTTCAATCTTGTTCTGACTTTTTTGTTTTATCTGTTGAATCCCACAAGAGATTAATCCTTCAAAGGCCATCGCTGTACACCCAAGCTCTCTGGGCTCGAAAAACACCAACGGTGCGTCCAAGAAAAATTTTACCCAATGCACCTCACTTCCCCCAGGTGCCTCTGGGCCCTCAGTTGTACCAGTTTGCAGAAGTACCCAGAAGGTTCTGCCCCAGACCCCACTTCCCGGTGCTCACACAGGACATGCCTGCACTAGTGATATCAAATAGGTGACAACAAGCAAAGGGGACCCAGAAAAAATCGGAGAGGAAACAGGACAATAACTCCTGGGCTGAAAGCTGAGAGCCGACAGAGTCAGCTTGGTTGTGCAATCATTTGAAAGATGAATGACAGTTTAATAGCCACTGGATAGTCCTCCGGGATCTGTGGTTTGAAAGTAAAATACGTATTGTCGGTACCTCTTTAGGCTGTTTTCCAGCATGCTGTTGTTGTAAAAGTTGAAGCTGCAACTGTTCCTGTTGTTTTTTATAAAACTCTTGAAGCTGCTGCTACAAAGGAAAGAGAGGACGGTAAGAAACAGAGGGTAGCGCCCATCCACTGTCCCTGCTGGTGCCATACACAACTGTGATTTGAAAAATAGCATCCTTTTATCTATAATGGCCTGACCTTTAGTTTGAAACTGAACAATAAATTTCAGCGCACCCTGACTATTCTTGGCATCATTGTTTGAAAAGTAATCTCTAAAATGAACTGATGAAAAACATACCGTTTTCTAGACAAACTAATTAAAATAAGGCAGGGAATGACCTTTGATTATACAGCAAAGCCAAAATACCCTTTCTGAGTCTGGTGAATCTCTACCGAGAACCGTGAGCACGCTTCCTGAATGACAGGTGCGCAGTGTTGAGGGGCGGCAGCGACAGCCTGGGCAGCTTGCTCTGCACCCTGTCCCCGCCACCTGACCCCCAGCAAGTCCTGTCACTCCAGCATGAACCTCCTCTATTCGGTTCAGGGGGTACATGCAGTCTGAAATATTAGGTCCCCATCGCTCAGTGGCAGCCACAAGTTCGTTTCCGCCACCAGCATACATCACAGAAGTAAAATCAATTGGGCACCTTAAAATTAACCAATCCCGAAATGCTTCTCTCTACATTTCGAAGAATTCTGTAAGCTTCTGATTCTTTATGTTTAAAGGAAAAATTCTGTAAGCTCCCGAGTTGAAATGGGGACTTCAAGAGCTGTCACAGTTAAACCTGCTCCCAGTGTGCTCCCCGTTTTGCTTTGATTCACGCCATTTAGAAGCCTCTGGGCTTACCAAATAAAAGAGTGTAAAGCTACATAAGCCTAAAAGACCTTATTTTTACCAAGTCCAATTACAGCCCTAATCTCAGTCCATCGGGTCCTCTCCAGGCCCAAGCCCGAGTCGGTTCAGCAGGGTCCTTCTCTTCCAGGGATGCAAATGCAGTGGATTATGCAGGAGGATGTGTGTCCTGCCCCACCCGCCCCGCCCTGCAATGGGCACAGGCACCGCCGAGGGATAAAAAGGGGCTCTGAGCGGAGCCATGGGTGCTGGATTTCACGGGAGGCCCGGGGCAGCGGACAATTACCTGTTGAAGCATGAGGGCCTGCTGCTGCTGGAGGAGAACCTGGAGCTGCTGAGGGCTCAGCACTTGTTGCTGGAGAATCTGCTGCATTTGCTGGGGAGTGATAACTTGAGGTGTCATCATAGCCACTGACACGGGAACCTAGAATGTTAACGAAGGATAAATAGGAAGCCAGGACATCTCACGCATGCAGCGCTCAGCCTTCCAAGTTCAGTGCAGACTGTCATCGGCCCGCTTCCAGAACTGACCAGCGGCCCATGCACCATGGATTTATCCAGAGGGGATGCAGCCACAGCTCCAACTGCATCTATGATGGAGCTTATTTGGTATAAAGGAAAGGAAGAGAAATGCTAACAGCACTGAGAGGTGTTCCAAGCAGTCTCGCAAGCACACTGGGGGGTCAGGGTTCAACAAATGGTCTCTGGAGTTAGCTTAGAACAATCTCAGTTTCTTATTAAGAATGGGTCTTCGTCACAATGAGCTGTACAAAGTTAATGCAAGCCTGAATTTTGTTTTAGGGAAGAAGGCAAATGGGAACCAGTACCTTCGTGGCTGGAGCTAATGTGATCCACTTCCTCTGGGCACAATGATTTTAAGAGCAGTCAATGAATGCTTAGTCTTGCGGGTAACTGAACCTTGGACGCACCTTCTGAACTTAAACACAGGCCCTTCCTAGGATGCCTTTTACCCTTCCTTACTCACCCAGCATACAGATGTCTCAATTCTTTCATATTATGTGCGATACCATTAAAAGCCGCTTTCCATGACATTTCAGTGACAAACAGCTACAGTGATGAACTTGATAGCATTTCATATTTGCAACTGTTAACACGTTTCTGCACGGGCATCTCTGTGAGAAACCTGCACAGTGTATCTGAAAGGATGATGTCTTGTTCAGATAAAACACTGACATTAAAATGACAGGCTGTCTTGGCCAAGGTTACACAAATTGTATTCAAGCGGATACCTAATGACAATGCTATGAATTCTGCAAGCTTTCTAGAATGTAATTTAGCTATTCAAAATAATCACTGCACTTGTGTTTAATTTGCAGACTACATGAGAACCATTTTGTCAGTCCCCGTAATACAAGAAGACTATTTCATGAAAAATCAACCCCCCCAAATAAAAAGATAAGGAAAGAAAAAAAACAATGAAAGAGAAGACAAAACCTGTATGTCTTCTAACAGTAATATTTAAGCATCTTACTTTTCTCTGGTTTCTAATCATACATGTGACAGCAAGAATCTAGAAGCAGTAAAGGATATACTTTGTTAAAAAGGATCTGCTGTCATCTCATGTATTACAATAAAAGGTAATAACATGTTTTGCACTTTGCCTGTGTGCCACTTAAAAAAAAAAAAACCAGCAGACAATAGCTGATCAGAAGATAAAAGAATTAAAAAATCTTTCAGGGGAGCAGTAAGCAAAAGGGAAAAATGCAGTATTAATTTTATGTAACATAATGTCTTAATATGCAGTTTGTCTTGACTTTTTCACATGATTTGTCCTGTCATTTGCATAGCAAGCTCTCATTCCTAATTTCACAGTCATTATGCACTGATGTCCCGATTTCTCAGCATCACTAATTTTCATGAACTAAAAATGGTTCCTGAAGGTCAGATTCATGTACAGTGAACATCCCCACTGTTGTTGTGGGCATGTTTTGTGGGGGATGTTTACATGCAAGTTTCACACTGTTTGGAAAACACTAACTAGAACATTTGAAAAATTTCATTAACCCAACTCTGGAAGGTCATCAACAAATTCTTCCTAATGCAGTGGCCTTTTAAGTGTAGATGTAGATACACTGTAATTTAAAACAGATGGGCATGTCTGAATATTTTTATATGCAAAAAGGGACAGATGTATATGAATGGATAAATTATCCTTTTAAAAAGATATTTCACAGCACGAAATACCACCAATGATTAGAACAGTGAACTTGCATTCAATCTAGGGTAAACACTAGACACCATCAAAACACCTAGCCATCTATAAATTAATTCCAACTGGTCTACATTGTCTCCACACACAGGGAACTTTCTGAGTTTTGCAGTATGTCCCGGGTGCCAATCACTTTCTTCTGAGCTGCTAGGGCCAACATATCACAATAGAAGTTTACTTTTCCTTGAGAGTTGCATCATCATAAGGGAGGTTTCGTTAAGCAAACAAAAGAACCATGTTTAAGGTTTCTTTTTTCCTCTGCGTTTCTTGGATGGTGTACAATATAAATATTCTTGAGCCAAATTTCTGCTGGTGATGAACAGGAAAACAGACAGGAATAGGGCGGTGTAAGATCTAAACTGGTGATGAACACGAAATTAACAGTGTTATAACAGAAATTATCACAGAGACAACCTCTTGGGTCATACCTTTTAAAAGAATGATGGAAAGCCTATGCTAGGAAGGGAGACAGGAGACTTTGGTGGCAGGGAGTGGGGGGGATGCGACGGGACTCCGGCTCTCGACTGGGGTGCTGGTCACACAGATGTATACAACTGCCCAAATTCCTTCAACTGTACACTTAAAATGAGTGCATTTTACTGTATGGAAATTATGCTTCAGTGTAATCGATTTAAAATTTTTTAAAAAAGGAAGAAGTGACATATACAGATAATGTTAAACCTTTACTTGTAGCCAATAGTTTAAACCATTTCCCATAGTTTAAGAACTATTTGCATCTTGTAGCTCTGTTAGAGAGCAGTAAAATGAACCTGAGACTGTCTCCTTTTCTCCCTTTGGACATTTTGATGGAGGTGCTGATGAGTAGTGAAATGCCAAAGTAGCTGGCACAGACAAAAGAGGGACAGGCCAACAGCCTGAGTAATGAACCCTCCAGCCTGGTGATCGGGTGCCTGGACAATCAGAAGTGGGCCATTACATCACGATGGCCCTAACGCTGTTTCTACTATTTGAAACCACATTTTCACACCAGGTTAGCTTTGTGCCCCTGCAATACGCTCGAGAGTAACTGATAAATGTGATAAAACTGAGATTTCCGCCAAGTTTCTGCTCCAGCATGTCATGAAAATAGGTTATGGGAAGCCTTCACAAACATATCCAAATGGACCAGAAACCCCTGTGGGGTGGAAAAGGGGAAAAAAAAAAAAGAAAAAAAAATTCTGAGCATAGTTCAAGGCTTTAAATAGTTAAGAATTATAGCCTATGCATCCACTCCCTTAACTCCCAACATCCAACTTTTTCATGTAGCTAGGCCCTGCTAATACTAGGATTCAAAGGGCATGCAGTACCAGCGAGAGGCTATTATAGCCCACACTTTATTGCCCATTACTACTGAGGTCATTAGCGGCAAGAGTGATTGTACCGGTCTTAACCTATTGATCACTGTAACTACTATCATTTAATCCTGTGTTGAATGTCTGGAAAGCAGCTAAAGGCACACAGGAGAGAGTGCTTTAGCATTGAGAAATATGACCAAAGCTTAGAAATTACACTTTGATTCATAAAATCAAGCCAGTGGTTTAAATCAATAGTATTTAGAACAGTCATGTGAATTTTTAACTGCAGCACACTACTTTTTTATGGGCCCCTCTTTTCAGGGTAGTCAGTCAAAACTAAACTTTTTTTTTTTCCTGATTCTATACGATCTAGCTTACCCTCCTTGAGAATAAAACGTTAATTTCTGATGTTTTGCGTGCCACGGGGCTCGTGCTTAACTGAAAGTTCAATAGAATTCTTTTCTTTCTCAAATGACAATTTAAATATGATGCCAAAAAAAAATTATATGCCCAATACTGTAACTACCTTAACTGTTTGAGTATATAGAAATGAGTATGTTTTATGAGTTAACAATGAATCATAGAAGGCAATTTATGAAGAACTAGAATGATTCTGTCTAGCTGCCTTCAGGGATCAGAAATTCAAATTAAACTTCTGGCAGACATTTAAAGAATGCTAGCATACAAAACTGAATTTTAAAACACACACACACACACACACACACACACACACACACACACACACACAGCTAACACTCCTTGGTTGAGTTTCGAGAGGAAATCGTGAATTAAAACGCACCCCCCCCTTATTATACACTGTTGACTGATAGCCATTGGGTGTGGCTGATCCCAGGTGCACAGAGAAAGCTGGGGAAGGGCAGAAATACAGCTGTGCCCAGGCCATCAGAACGCGGCTAGCACGGGCCTGCTGCCACCTTGATGCCAGCCACTGGCATAGTGTCCTTAACATGAACAAGTGCTGTTAAAGCCCATACAATGCTCTGTAAATTGTGCCTGACACCGTTTTCTTTTCCTTCAAATCGACTTTCTATCATCTGCATGCTAGAAGAGTATTAAAATAATATGTCTTATTATTTTCTTTTACTCCCACCACAGAAAGGTAGGTGATGGGAAGGGGGGGGAAAATTCGAAAAAAATAAACAAGCAAATAAAATCCCCCCACAGAAACAATACTTGCTTCTAAACTAGGAGACAATTGGAGGCACGGGGTGGGAGGGGAGAGGCTGTAGTACAAATACTGAAAATAACACGTTATCATTTTTCCCCCTTCAGCTCACACTCACATTAATTTCAGGTAATTACTGCCCAGTATAAAGAAATTTTGTACATTTTGTACATCAGTGTCTTCTTGTAATTGCTATGTGTACAGATAATAAAAATGAGAAGATAGAAAATGGTAAATATTCTTTTATTTAAATGAATCTAGATTAATAATTGAGAGACTATTTCTAAATCTCTGTTTACTCCCCACGTGTGTGTCCCAGGAAACTGGAGTTTCTTCTATACTTCTGGCTGTGTCTGGGTGATAACTGACCAGGTTAGGCAGTGTCACCTGCTTCAGTAAACAGTAAGAGCAAAACAAATTACATGACAAGGCTCCAGAATATCAAAACAAAACCAAAGAAAATGGTTTATAAATAAAGAGGAAAAAAGAAAAAAAAACAATTATGCCAAATTTCATGTGACCATAGATAGAGAAGCTAGCCTATGTGAAAGGAAAGAAACATAACACTTGGCAGCCCCTAAGAAAGACAACAGTTTTCATAATTAATAAGTCAATGGATACAACTGATATATTGGCAAACATAAAAGTTAGGAAGCTTCTATCTATTTCCCCCTGGTATTTACAAAGAAACGCATACACAGACACACACACACACACACACTCTCTCTATGCAAGGGAGCTGGATCATAGGGAAAGAAAATACATTTCTGACATAATATTTCAGTCTTAAAAAAAAAAAGCCTGCTATTCAGGTGGAAAGTATAATTCTGTTTCATTATGGAATTCTGCTTTTTGTGTAACTCTTTAAGGCTTAGCTATTTTGCCACAATACTGTACAAAGCATTAAGGCAGGTAATGGTTATTATATTAATGCAAAATTATCTAAGTAGTCAGTCATTAGCATAACTGTTCTCTCAGTAACAATACAACCACCTATTAAAATTTGAGGAAAAAAAAAGACCTCTTTAAAATGCAATTAGCATTTCATTTTTTATCATATTGTTTATTACATTCTATCAAGAAAGGCTATCTTTCTTTCAGGAAGAATTGTATGGCCAAGACTTGCCTGCCAATCAGGAGTTATTTCAGGTTATCAACCCTAATAAGCAATCTCTAGCAGAGCACTCCGAGCTCTTCTTTTGTCTTTAAATTTTAAAAAGTGGCATAAATTCATATTTGTTTACAGCAGAGGCATTAGTGGAACTTAACTGCTCTGCTGTAACGTTTCCCGTGCATATACAAGGTTACTCCACTAAGTGCCAGCATAATTGTTTTAGCTCTAATAAATATCAGCTTCATTTGCATAAAAATGTAAAGTTTACATAAATTAAATGGCTTCTCCTTTAGCATTTGTTAAATACAGGAAACAATGGAAGCTACACATGAAAATAATCATCCAGTAAGCACTAATCTTTTCAACCTAGCAACTATTATTGTTATTTATTATTATTTAAATCAAGAGAAATGCCTCCTCTTTCCTTCCTCAATCTCCTTCTTCTGTAGGAGGCTTGGAAAACAATTTCGTGCACGTGAGTCAAACCTGCTGTGACATTTTATATTAAAAACAACAACAAAAATCATTTCTAAGTGCTGCAAATAGGAGGGGGGGGGGGGGGTGGACCGTTCCAAGAAGGGCTGTCAGAAAAGATTCTATCCACAGACGCTTTTTAGCTGTTGAGCAGAAAGGGAAGAGGCCCTGGCTTGTAAGTTCTCTTTAAATGGAAACATTATCCAAAAATAGTGAAAGAGACGGCAACTATATCAACCCTATTTGAAACACATATATGATTAGAATAAAGAAAGTTAACTTGTAGATACAGTTGTAGATTAATGGATACTGTTCAATGAAGAAAAATAAAATGTTTATCTTTTGCAAATGAAACATTTTTCTACAACTAAGAATTAAATGTATAGGTCTGCTCTCAGCCTAGCAAATATCACAGGGAGCATAACTACAAATATCTGTTTTTTCCCCCTATTACTGACATGGAGAGAAAGGACTGCAATTGGATTTAAACATCCAAGTAGGCCAAAATTAGATCATCCCAAAGTTTTGTAAGGCCTCACTCAGGTGCAATCACTTTTTTTTACGATGACAACTTTAAGTTTCCCAAATTGTGCAGTTTCTCATAACTATTTCCAACACTGCCACCTTATACATCACAGTTAAGCTAAGGGACACAAATTAGATTCTAATGAGGAAACATCAGTTGCTTCTTTGACAATCTCACCATTCACTGATTTATTTCTAATGAAGACAAAGTCCAACCAACAGCCCCCTACATGCTAAAGGTCAAAATATGTTAAAAAATGCCTAGTAAAAGTAAGGCCATGGGAAGCCCGTGAGGATCCGCCTCATGAAGTGGGGTGACAATTAGAGTAATGGTACAAAAAACCATCTCCGGAAAAGGTAAAAAAAAAAAAAAAAATTAAGCTGCCACAACTGTAACAGGTTAGATGAAAAAAATCAAAATTTAATGTATTCTCTCCTGTGTCATCTTGTTTTGTCAAGACATCAAATAGAATTGGGAAGTACAAAATAACAAGCCCTTGAGAAATCACAAAAGCCGACCTTTTTGATGTTGTTGATTTACCTTGTTCTCAGTTATTTGAACAATGATGTTTCAGATTTAAGGGCAAGATAAAGCTTAAAAATTAAAATATGATACCAAGGTATTCTAAATAAGTGCACCCTAACATTTAGCTTGCACCTACACTGATTAGCTGCTTTTAAGCAGATTTGAAAATGAGGTCCAATGCCATGTATTCAATATTCTTTTTTCTCATTCTAAATTAATTTTTCTTCAAACAACTGCCAGGTAGGAAGAGGGACTCAGAGAAGATGATTATTACAATCCTACATAGAGGCCCGGTTTTGCTCTTTCCAGATAATTCAAGTCCCCACAATCTGCAAATGATTGTTTAACTAAGGGGTACCTGAGTTTTCCTTTTTAAAATGCAAGAAGATAGAGCTGAATGCTGAATGCCACGCAGAAGAGAAAAAAGAAGTATTGCACACTTTGAAATGATTGAAATGAATGTCTAGAAATATCACGCTGCATCCAAGAAAAGAAACCTTTCACCAAACAAAAACAAATTCAGCTTGGGGAGTTTAAGACAGTCCCCAAATCTAGCCAGGCAGGTATAGATACATACATAAAGCTACACTCCTTCTCTGTCCCCAAGAGATCCATCCACAGCTCATCAACAACGTAACCCTAGCCTCATGTGAAATATTATGTACAAAGATATATAAAATCAATATATCACAAAATAACGTTCTCAATTTCTATATGCAGAGAGCTGCTTCTACTAGGGCATACCTATGGACCCACAAACGCAGCCGTTAAAAACATGGGTTTAAAAGGCATTAAAAGTACATAACCCCCTATTTATAAGCACTACTGGAATTTGTAAAACCTGGACTAGTTAACGGTCATTTAATGATTACTAGTTCTTATCATGGCATTCATATGTTCACATCTAACACACACAGGCACAGTTTATATATTTATTTACTCTAGCCTTCTCTGTTCAACTGTTGCTGCATAATCCCCTGCTTACACATCACAAAGAGCTACCTGAAGTGGATTCTAACTGGGTACTGTATCTGCCCAGTTACTATGAGCAGAGTTTTAAGTTTCTCTTTAGTGCTGTTCATCTACATCTGAATCACATAATAAAAGGAACTATTCCAACCTTCCTTTTTGCCAATTCAAATTTTACTCAGATTTTAGTTCAAGCTGACTGGCAGGTTGCAATCTTCTCCCCTGATTGTCTCTGGAACATAGCACCTCAAAGATACTTTTGCCACATTCACCAAGATAAATCTGTAATTTCATTGCTTTTAATGAATCTGGATTTTAATTTCACTGTACCTTGCAACTGTGTGGAGGTAGGCTGAAAAGTTGCAGAACTGGTCAGTGTCATGAAAGGCTTTTATCTTTGAAGTGATTGCTCCTGACAACGTACAAATAAATACAAGGCAGTGACGGTGAGGGCTTTGTTTTTAAGGTACATTTAACTGCAAACAACAACAAAAAATGCAGACCAACCATTCTTATATTAAGCTTTCTGATGATTTATGGTTTACCAACTGAGCAAGGTTATGCAACACTGCATGCCTTCAGATGCATTATTTCAGCTAGTTGAGATTTAATTAAGACCACAGCCTCTAAAATCCCTGTCAAATGAAAATTCAGAGAAGACAATACACCATATATCCTCCTGCAGAATGTTTCCATTCCATCCTCTGGAAAAATATGAGTTAAATCACGTTTCTATGGCTGCAGACAAAAGTTCACTAATTTTGTTTTCTTTTGACACTTAGGTTGTTTTCTATTATATGTCATGAGATCATTCCCTTCCAGGGAGGGAAGAAAAAAAAATCAAGAGTGAAACACGTTGCAGAAAATGCACTTGACATTATTATCCAACATTATCATAGCTTAACTATGATGTCATTACATTTTCATATAATCAGCCCATGCTTAGGAAAGTTTCATTTACTGAAATATATTTATTTAAAGGCATTAACACAAAGAGGGAAGGCTAACTCCCTTGAATTACTCAGATTAAATAACTGACATGTTATGCTTCTCATTCCCTTAACTGACCAACTTTTTAGCAGATGAACTGCACATATGTGTAGGGAAGAAAGTTCTTAGGGCAAATAGAATATAAAACCCATTCTTTTCATTCTGTAAGTAGTCCTTAGGAGGGGGAAAATCCTTTTAGATTTCTTCTTATTGACTGGTATTGGCCGGTACTTCTCACTTTCAGAAAAAATTGATGATCACGGGGCCCTTTACCTAGCCCAGTGTATTTTTATTTGCATCATCTTAATACTTGGTTGCTTATCTCATGCCTTAGAAATGACAGGTGCCTGCAGCCTCCCTCTTGACAGGCCACTACACAAATAACTGTCTTGCCTGAAAGGGCTAATGCAGTACTAATGAACAATAAATCAACTTTGATTATCAAGTGTCAGCCCAATCCGTTTGCAGTTCAGCTCTATCACATCCTAGAGTAAGTCAGCCAGTGTCTCTGGGTAGGCAGTCTATATTTTGCTTTCAGTTTTACACACTTTTCGCTGAAATGTGTCAGGCAGCTACAAAGATTCATGGAAAATAGAAGTAGACCTTTCTGCATTTTATGCGAAGGCTATCAATTAGGAGAGAATGTGCTTCTGTCTCCATTTGGTTTACTTAGTGATGAGTCTCAACATTCAAGAACGCTTTGTATTCTTTTCAACAACAGTAAAGACCAACACATCAAATCCTAAACTAGAATCTTAATGTGATCATGTCTGAGGTCTTTGACAATGATGTGCTAGCTTGAACACTTCACACAAACCACCTTTGCACATACGCATTCCTCTTGGAAAATCTATTACCAACAAATGAACAAAAAGAGCAACTCAAGGCCGGTTCTAAAATAAAAACTTCACTTGATTTAAACTAAAAAGAAAAGAAGAAAGAAAAAAGAAAGAAACGGCTTCTTTAACACTGCCTTCCTAATGATAAAATAAATGTAACTTATTTTTTTCTTAAGCAGATTAGTCATTGATAGTATGATTCACATTTCCTGTTATCGGGCTTAATTTTTCCCCCAAATGTGTCACTTTCAGAATGCTGGAATCTATGGAAATGAGGTGATTTGCATTTTTAAATTGGCTTGATTAGAACATTTGGTCTGTGTGGACAAGAATATAAAATTATTAGATATTCTAACTTCTGCCTGGCAGGCCTGGAAGGAGTTAATCCCAAAGAGGAAGAGTATATGTACTTTGCTCTAAAACTTTACCACCCACTTCCTAAAGGTTCCCTCCTTCCCATCACGACACTTGGGGGGTGGGGGTAGTCTCATTTCCACTGACCGTCGTTCAGGCAGTTCTGACAGTTAAGTTAGCTACGTTCAGAGCCGGTTCAGACGAGAGCGCCTGGCGATGCCTCGGTCGGCTGCACGCTCTGCCCAGACTCCGCTCGCCACCTAATGAACCGGCGAGCCTCCCTAACCTGCCGGAGTGTCCCTTCGCCCGCCGGTTCCGGGGTGGGGCTTTCTTACCCCCTTCCTCTCCCCCTCCCCCCTTTACAGTGTGTGAACTCCCTGAATTTGAACAGCTAAGCTGAAAATAGCCTAGACAGATATAGAAACAAACTATCAGAAGCAACGAAACATCCACCCGGGTTACACTGAGATGGAAGGCTCCGTGTATGTTTCACACGCTCTGAAAGTGACATAAATCACACCCCAGATAGGTCCCCCGAAAGGAGTGATGGCGAGGGCTTCACCAAAGTGGCTGCGTGAAGGCCAGACGGGCAGAAAATGAATCGCAAACGAGAAAGAGCGAGCGAGCGAGAGCGCGAGAGCAACACACAGGCAGGACTTCCTCCAACTCTCAGCTACACCCCACCCAGGAACATTAAAAAAAAAAAAAAAAAAAAAACAAGGGCGAGCGAGCAAGGGGGCAAAAATCTCCCTCTCCAGGACCCACAGGCCTGCACCTCCCGCTTCCCGCCCCTCCGCGGCCTCCCCCGCCTCCACCGTTCGGAGCGCAACTCCCACCCAAGTTGGTAAACAGCGCCTGTTATTATTATTTTTTAAAAAGACTCAACTTGGAACCCCTCGGGCGCTCCTGCCTTCCCCCGCCAGGCCCCAGGAAGCGGGCTCCGCGGCGCCCGGGGACGCAGGGCGGAGCGGCGGAGATGAATCGGAGGGACCAACCTGGCACTCTCCATGTAGCCGCCAGGCGCGCGCAGCCGGCTCGGGGCGCCCGCGCGGGCCGGGCGTGGGTCCGGCGGCCTCGGCGTGCAGGCGGACTGCACGCGCGCAGGGGCGCTCGGCTCCGGGCTGACAAGACGCGCCGCCGCGCCCACCCGCCCCGCCCTGCTCCACCAATCACAACCCGCCTCTAAACACCCCGCGCGGCGCCGCGCCCCACACAATGGGCTCCGCGGCCCGCGGCCCGCGCCCGCGCCCCGGCCCCGCCGCGCGGCAGGTGAAACCACGCTCTGCTGAGATCCCGCTTTTGTCTCCAGAGCAACTCCACTTAATTGCGGTTAACCCTTTGACCTGCCTCCGGCTGACGTCGGGAAGCCGGGCCCGGCGCGCATCTCTCCCCGGGGCCGGGGCTGCGGGCTGGGTGCGTGTTCGCTTCGTCGTGGAAACTGACAAAGAGTTGTCCTGACCTCTCGGAAGAACGCCGGGCGGCAGAGGCGGAGGGCCCGTGCGCCCGGCGCCCAGCCGGCCGCCCCGAGCAACTGCTGGGAATCGGAAGGGGATGCGGCGCTCCGAGGCGGCGCAGAGAAGCGCTTTCCTCGAAAACGGCCTTGGCAGGAGAACTTTCGCTTCACGTCGATGGCTTCACCGAGTCTTGGCCTCCCCCTCCACCCGCTTTTCTTTCCAAGAGTCCGACTCGCCCTGGCGGGCTTGAGTGCTCAGAGGAAAAGTAGCCCGACAGGGGGGTTGAAATAAACAACCAAACGTGCCTCCTCGCCGAGCCAGGCTACTTCCCCTCTAGAACGACAGCTGCTAAAGAAAGCATCTGCCCCAAGTTCGCTAAGAAATAATTCTTTAAATTCCTTTCTTATTTATGCAACTACAGAGACAACAAAGCTCCTCTCAATAAGCACTTGAAGATGACCTCTATCAGAAATAGCCACTGCTCTGTAATGCTATTTAAAGATGCGAAGTGGTTTGCTTTGGTTTTTTTGAAAAAGGCACCAATATGCTAAACTTGGTTGACTCAACGGGCAGACTTAAGTGCCAGGTTCATTTCGTTAGTTTCGGCAGCTCTTTATTTGCCATCTTTACGTTTAGAGAAAAAGTTCTTGGCCTGCACTTCAGAAAGAAACAATTGAAACTCTTGACATTTTTATTACTTTTCTCAAAATACTCGAGGAAAAGGAGTAGTGACATCAGTGATTACCCTATTTTCCTTCAATAAAAAAAGGGCCACAAATCCTAACCCAGTAACACCAGAAGTTTCACTTGGAAATATTTTTTCCAATTGAGGTGTGAATGCAGGTTACTACAAACCAGAAGGCATATTGATAATATTTCCAAACAAGTAAATGTCTGCATTGCAACAGGGTCAGCGGGGGTGTGGGGGGGGGGGGGGAGCAGACGATCCCCCCATTAATCTGGCAGCAAAGGAGACAAAAGCGCCAGTTAATTGTCAATTTATGATCAGATGTTAAATGGGTGCAGCACAGATTGCTCCCACCCTAAAGTGTTTTGGTGTCAGATAAAAAATGTATTAATGAGATTTTTCAGGTCGCAAAAATGTGACCCCACCCTCTCATGCATATTCAAGAATGTTCTTTTTGGGGGAGAGGGGCCTTAAACGTGCCAGAATATGCCCTAAACCAGTGGAGTTCTGTCTCTTAAAGAGATAAGGCACTCGTTCAGGAGGGGCTGCCAGGGCCCCAAAGACAGGAAATAAAAATATAGGAAGTTCTCTCCAACCAATGCACAGTGAGAAAGTGGAAATGGTCATTTCAAAACACACAAGTGATTTTTTTCAAAGTTCTTAACAGTTACTTTGAGATTTAACGTCTGTGAGCATAATTGGGGTGCACTTTGATTAAGCAATTCGTTTTTTAATAAAGACAAGTTCTTCATGAGGCATCCATAAAACTTATGCTTGCTTTTTACAAATTGGACTAACTCCTTTGCAGGTCGGCATTGATCAGCTAATAGTCTCCAGGAGCATCAAAACAAGCAATAAACAAACAAACAACAAACATATACTTATCACCCAGCTGTGGAGACAGGCTTACACAAAATAGAGAGTGATGTAATGTGGTGATTGCACAAGGACGAAATTGCACAGTGGTGGCTTTAAGCACCACTGGACCACAGAGAAGGAGAGATGACTAGGGAGCAGGAGAGGTCTGGGAAGGCCCCTTGCGGAGTGGCATTTAAAGGACTGAAGGTTTGGATAAGGGGGGAGGTGACAGTGTGGGGAGGGAAGTGGCTCAGCGAGGTAACTCAGAGGCCACCTGGAGGCCTGCCTTCCTGCCCTCTCTCCAAACATGGCATGGTGACTCAGGATACTTCTAGGCAGGGAAATGTACCATTGGTGATAAACCTGGATATGCCTATGTATGCCCACACCATTTTCATGGATTCTGGACACTCAGCATCCCTGTTCCGTGTGTTAAAACTTGCAGTGACGTAGGAGACTTAACTAATGCCATTTCTTCACCACCACGAGTACCAGGACTTTAGAAAGGCCAAAAAAACTTAAAAAGTTTGAAAAGCAGCATTTGGATTGTGGGAGCTTTAGAAGAATCTGGATTATGGGGGCTTTAGATTGGGTTACTCAATTTATTATTTAGTTGTCAGAACTTGAACAGAAATTGCAATCCCCACTTTACAGAGGAACAAACTGAGGTTCAGAAAGACCAAGTGATGTTGTTTTCCTTCAAGAGCCAAGCACACCCAGCACCACAGGCCACAGGGCAAGCAGATACAGAATAGCTACAGAAATAGAGGCCAAGTTTAAAAACAAAAAAAGGAATACCTGGAGTGGGGGAAAGACTAACATTTATAGAAGTGTGAAAAAAATGCTATATACCGTACCGAAAAATATTTTTGATTCCCACATCCTAACACCCACAACAGATGCGGCCCTTGTTCAATCACCACATATTAAGAAACCTGTCAGTATCTAAATGAGTCCATTGTACAGCTGGCTGTATACTTAAGAACAGATTACTAGGATCCCACACCAAATTCTAAATACCAAATCCCACACCTGGGACTAAAATCATGTGTGATATTTGGTCCTGCTGAACCTTAAATGCAGAAGAAAGTGGAAGGTTTTACGGACCATTCAGAGCTGAGGATAAGAGATAAGATGCCTTAGGAGGAGTGGCTGGCCAGGATGTTATTCCCACACGCTGACGAACGGCCTGGTGGTGCGGGAGACACCAGCAGTGGTGCGGGGCCCCACGGTCCCCGGCTCCAAATCAGGTACCGGGACTGTTTTGCCAGATGCTGCTTGGAAATAAGAGCTTAGTATAGGGCACATGAATGGACACCTGCTCACAGATTTCTATCCACATGGGGAGCAGGAGACCCGCTCAGATAAGAGTCAGTCGTGGTACTGTGTTCTCATAGGAAACTACCGCAATTTCTGTTGCCACAAAGTTGACCTGCCAGGGTGAGTGAAATAAAAACTGATGAACAATTAGATGGGTCAAAAAATCAACTGCACGATGAGAGGCCAACACCTTAATTCAATCCCCCATCTTCTTCCAAACAACACGGGCATTTACACCTCCTTCCCCTACCCCAGTGAATTTCGGGGGGTGCCAAGGACATGCTCTGAAATGACAGAACTTAAGGATTGGCCAGTGGACTCTGTTGCTAGAGAGAACACGCTAGAACAACAGAAGGACTACAGAATATAGGTCCCTTGCTTTAGTAACTGGCTTGATGACCTGCCCAGGGAAGTGAGACTATTTTAGCATTTCTGACGTCTCCAAGGTACGGCGAAGCGGCAGCCACTTAGAAGTACTAAATTGCACTGGTAATGCCTGATTCCTGAGATCTGGGCATTTGTCTCCAATGAGCAGCCATTCCTTCTTGATTTACGCAGTGCTTTTACTTAAAAATATAAGTTAAGACTTCATCCATCTACAGGGAGCTACCGCAGTTAGTCCTGTATTGATATTGTTTATGCTGCTCTTGTGACTATGTTGACAGTGAAGCTAATTATGTTGTTTTTCTTCTGCTCATGCTTGGCCAAGGGAAAAGACTTGAGTTCCGGCTGTTCCACAAGAGTTTAAATTTCTCCTTATGACATCCTCCAAATTGCCATTATTAGCATCTGCATTTAATGCAACATTTTATAATGACAGTGTTCCTGCTTAATTTATATATGCACAGCATGACATGTCAACATTCAGGTGACTTACGAATATGATGGGTACGTAGGTTATGGAAAACATTTACCCCTGCCCCTCAGTCTGAATGGAAAGGCCCTCACCAAACATCACCAGTAAACAAAATTACATATGGAAAAGAAAAATGTCAACATAGTTGTCCCAGCTCTCAGCTGACAGGAACAATTTACTTTCTTTCATTTGTGATAAAACTACAATCCCTTGTTCTAATATAGTGTAAAAATGTATCAGTGGCCTGCTTCTGCCATGAGGTTAGAACAGATTCCACTTGAGTGCACAAAGTTCTCAGAGAGGCACATGTTTTAGGGCAGGAGCGCACCTCAGGAAGGGCATTAAGGATCACTAACACCGCCACCAAATGAGTCCTTATTTCCCCTCTGAAGAGTGACAGCATTTCTGGCACCCCCACATGCCAACTCCCACTTTTAAGCATAGCCAGAACTGGGTTGCTGAAGGGGAGAGGAGGCATGGCTCCTGGGGGATGGAAGTACATTTGAATATTTTTTGGCATTTAATTATGTAGGAATGGATGCTATCATATAAGGGCTACCTTTCTTCAGTCAAGTCAGCTTTTCTGGAGACCTGTGTGTACAGTAGGCCTGCAAAGTTGGGCAGAGGGAGCATGTTCCATCTTGCCCTCTGAACAATGCTCACAGGTCCCCCTCCGGGGCCAGCCACCCTCCTGTGACCCTAGGTTGACACACCCTCGTGTCAAAACCTTCTTTACGCCTGCCCTCTGCTGGCAAGCCTGCTGGGATGAGGAAACTGACTACTCCAGCTTACTCACAACTTCTAAAAGCTGCAGAGGGAAAGGACTTTCTAATGAACTATTAACTGGAACGTATAAATTAAGACACTTAAAAAAACGGAGGGGGGGAGTGCTGCGGGGGCGGGTGCACTGCTGGTGAAATACGGCACTTTGAGTGTAAAAATGCACATTCGTCTATTCGATTGCCGCTGGAGCACAGCACAGGACTGCCAAACTCTATAATTCAGCCGGACTAAGAGAGCGACCTGTATTACTGGTGGGCATCTTGCCTTCCCTTCTGCTCCCTCTCCGGGGAGAGCATGTTGGCGCATTTTCAATAAAACACCTTCTGAGCAGTAAAGGGCCACTGCTCCCCTTTCAGTGGTCCCTAAGGTTTCTTGATCCAGTACACTGAGCTGACTTGACTCGCAGCTCCACTTTTCTTCTGGCATTCCTAAGATCCGTATAAAGGGGGGGAAAAAAAAAACAGCAAAAGGAGATCGTTTGCTTATTCTTTGTTTAAGTAACAAATCAGTTACCTTTGAGATCGATTAGCTGGCAGAACTCACACAAAACACTGGGCGCTTTCCCAGGCCCGCTCTGGACCGCGTGTAGCCTGCAGGAGGGCTCTGGGCACGAGGGGGTAAATTCCCGCAGTGGCAGGCAGGGGTTTAACAGTACAATGCCTGTCGGTGTCAATGGGAAGCACAGGGCCTTACAAATCCCTGCATACCGTTGCAAAAATATATCTTCAAGATGGGAAAATGAAGCTTAGCGGTTGCAACCTCAAAAGCATTCAGGAAGTAGCACTCTTGACAGCGCTTTAGATGCCGAATAAAAGCTCTTATAAAGAACACCAATCCAGCCAACAATAAATCTTACACTGGGGAAGCCCGAGCAGAGCTGTGGAATCCCCTCCAAAGATAATTGCCTTCCACACTGTGTGGCATAGAAACAGCCACACAGAAGACATTTTCTGGGGCTCTGTAACTCTCTACGGATTTTCTCTCCTTAATCATCACCAATTACACACACACACATACCACCTTTCAGAGTGACCATATAAAACCCCAAGGGCTTGTCTTCTTTTCTATGGAGGGTAAGGGATGGGAGAGGAAGGCTGAGGATGGGTGTGCCCATTCAGAACAGAACATAGAGCACGTGTCAAGGTGCACAATCTTTGGTCTCTACCTCCCACTCTTTGAAGGCTCAGAGAGTTTCAAACACCAGGACATGCCCAATAGGCCTACAAAGGAGGGTAGGCAGACCTTCACTAGTCCAAAGTGCCCTCGAGCAGTATGTTTAACCCTGGGATGATGTAGGAGTACTAAATATGGTCTAGGGTTCTGTTAGTGACTTTATTATGAATTAATAGTGTGATTGTAGACAAGTCACTTCCCCTCTCTGGGCCTCACCTAAACGAAGATAAAGATGGAAGAGACAATCACAGTAACAATTACCATTACTGACTACCTATTATGTATCAGGTTTGCATTTTACACTAGCAGAGGACTCATCTCTAGGTATTCCTAAGCTTACAATTAAGGTCTTATGTGAAACTACCAGGAGTATTGGTTAAAAATATAAGCATGACTTTAGAGCATGGTATCTTGGGCACTATCATGTCCACAGCAAATCAGGGAACAGATGAAAGGAAAAAAAGGATTTTGGAAACAACTCAAAAGCCCCTATTTTGAGTCTCACTAGGTCATAAATCCTGGTGAAATCCCATGAAGGAGGTATTATTGTACCCACTTCACAGATGCTGGAACTAATGCTCTGAAAGCTGAAATTACTTAAAGCCTGTCTCACATCTTGTGAGGGGAGAGGTGGGATTTGAGTGACTCCCAAAGAAGGCTTCTATCCCACATGTTAAGCTGGACACCAAATTGGGGTCTGGAAATAAACCCAAGAACAAACAGGCTGGCCCAGCTTTTCTCTCTTGGAAGCAAGGGATATCACCAAGAGTCATCAATCAGTCAGCACAAATGGAACCTGAAATAATACAAAGGTACAATTCTGATATCCTCTTTACTTCTTACTTGAATCCACAGGGACAACCCTGCTGACCCCATGAATATGAAGTTTCCCCTGACGCTGTCAGTATCCACACCGAAGCTGATCAGATGAGGGAATCAGCAAGGGGCTCTGCTTTCTCTTGAGTAAGGAGCTTGCACCCTCCCATCTCCACTGCTGATAAGAGACAGACAGACAGGCAGACTTTCTCCTCATCTAGTTCAGGCATATCACTGAGCACCAGATGGTAGCCCAGCAGCCCTGGACTGAATGACGCCCAGGCTCTTCTGGCAACGGGCAGGGTCTCAGCTGTAGAGGTGAAATGCCAGTGTGATGGCCTTATTGTGTCCCTGATCACAGAAGGCACCCAAGCAATTTAGGGTTGTAGCTCTGGAGAGAAAGTGCTATGGGTCCCAATCCTGGCTGCACCATTTTCTGACTGGACTTTTGGTAAAGAACTGGTCTCTAGGTGCCTCAGTTTCCTCACCTATAAAAAGGAATTCATCCTAGTAATGCTCCCGAAGAGTCTGTTACAAGATTACAAGGATTAAATGAAAGAGAACGGCCTAGGATACTGTAAGCACGTAAAGGTTCCTCAATGTCATTATTATTTTACTATATACACCACTTTCCTTCAATTTCCTCCTTTTGCAATAATGTTTGTGTACTCTCTTAGACTTCCTATATTTCTGTGACATAGGTGTTTCAACCTGAACTCCTAAATTTAAGCAACCGCTCTCTCATCCAATTAATTTCAACATTGGAAGACGGTATTTGGATAATTTTTTAATCTCGGATAAGGAGGGCGTAACCCAAGAACAGTCCCCAAAAGGCAGAATGGCAGACCCACGTCAGTCAATCTCCAGGTGCACCACACCCACCAGCCAGCTCCTCACTCTTGTGAAGGAGTTCGGTAGTTCATTAAAGGAATTTTCAAGGATCTGCTGCCAACAGATAAGGAGAGGTCTGCCCTAAATGCTAAGAACGTGAGATCTAGTTCACAGAACCCGCGGCCTATATTTTTACACTGTTTTGCTACTATTGCCTCCAGGAAGGGAAGTGTTCCACGGAATCCCAGCCACCACGTTCCAGACAGTGCGCACATTGCACCCAAATAGATTACAGTTTAAATAACCAAATGAGTCGATTTTAAGATCCCTTTCAAAGTTTTCAAAATCAGCACTACCCTAAGTAAGGAATGGAGCCCTCCCAGTGCTCCCAGGGCACACCGCGTGGAACCAGCCATTTGATCATTTGCTGATGTTGAAAAAAAGAGAAACACACACAGGGAGCAGAGCACAGCGGCTCCTTCCTCGGCACAAGGGGGTAAGGGGACTCGGTAAATAAGACGAGGATCATGCTGAGTATTTGAGGATGATGCTCCGCCCAGGTAGCTGGGCTGGAAGGGTGGGAAAGGCCTTTTAGCTGGGGAAAAGTATGTGTCAACTTTCACATGGGCCATAATGTGAGTCCTAACACCAGGGAAACGTGTGGTACCTACCAGGGCTGGGGCAATTATAATTCATGCTCTAGCTCCCTTCCTTTGAGACCCAAGAGTCTTTCTTCTTTTTCCCCCAATTCACCTGTACTTCCTATCTCAACAAGTTACTCACCTCTTCCTGTCCCCATTCTTCCTGTTTTGGGCATGGTTTCTGTTCTGCATCTACATCATGCCCCGTATCTTACATAGCCTGTCCTATCTTCCTCCACTTCAGCTGAGTCCAACAGACACATAACCCCCTCCAGCTTGCAGAGCCTGATGTTCTGTATTCCTATCCCGGCATGCTCTTAACCTGGGATTCTGAAGTTTCAACCCTGAGGGGTTGAATCAGTGGGTCTGTGATGGACCTCTGCAAATTTTTGGAGGGTGAGAACCACTAGCATCATGTTAAGGAGCATGGATGCAAGGATTGGCTATTTTGGTTATCCAAGCAGTTAAAGAATATTGCCTCAGATATGATATGGGTATCTTGTACAATCAGAACGAAAGCATGAGGAGAATTCACATCTACCAGGGGCAAATTCAGAAAGCATTAGGGACTCCTATACGAATCCCTTAGAGAGGAAACCGACCTCTCACACGAAACCAGCCAGTCAAGACCTCCCCTGGTACCCCATATATCACTCCTTTTTGCCGTGAGGCTCTCATCCGTGGTTCATTGGACCGTCCCTGCTGTGGAGGCAGCCTAGCTGAGTGGGGGTGAAGGCGGCTCCCATTAACGTACTCATGTGTTCCTTCTGAGCTAAGTGGAGGCAAGAGGGACAACTACAGTCCCGTCTAGTTCTGTGACACTAAATGCTGCAGGAAAGTGAAAAAGAATTCTTCTATCACACAAATCCTCCTCCTTGACAGAGAAACAAACACATATACACAAGTAGAACAGAAGAGGCCACCCCACTGACTGAGCCACCTCCCATCCATGGCACTCCATCTGGGGTGCTCTCCCTTCCCTGACCCCCTACAGCATGGACCGTCTATGCTGGTCCTTTCAGGGTTCTAGCAAATACTAACTTAGCTCATCAGTGCAAAAAATGATGCCCTGTCCATAATAAACCCCTTCACAGTAATTAAGTTTATAAACAAATGGATAAATGAATGAATGAATGAATGAATGTTTTTTTCTTTCTTCCTCATTCCTTCATTTGTTCCTTCTTTTGCATTTCATTTATGTTTTGTGCACCTATTTTCTGCAAACTATAAGCTCCAAGAATCAAATTCAATACTCCTTCTTCCTTCACTTTGGATACACAGTAAGGAAAACATAACTTGGCACACGTTAAATAATAGTATCTGTTAAAAGAACGAAGCATCAGGTTCACAGTGGAATCCTTCATGCCAAATCCCACATCAACCAAATTGAGACTAAGCCACATTATAAAGTTTCGGCTCTCCTAGGCTTGGAAACTTAAACCAGCCAATCAAGACTCACCTGATCAACCCCAGTCAGGTAACCTGTCTGACAGACCCTGTAATGCCCTCAAGGGAAGTAACTGTAACGACCACTCAGCTTCCTGTCTCGGTCTCACTCCCTTCTGCCTGTGGAAGTCTTTTATTTTGTGTATCTCTTCAGAGCTCCCTTCTTTCTGTTAGACTGGATGCTGCCCAACTGGCAACGACTTTTGTTCAAATGAATTCTTAAAAGTCTTAGTATGCCACCCTTTATCTTCTAGTGTCTCTGCCATCAGATGTGGGTTCTGAGAAGACCCTCAAGGGCCCCCAGGGGCAGGAAACACCCAGACACAGGTGCCTGTTGAGGCCCTTGGGCTTGCTGCTTTCTCACTGCCTCCAGAGGTCGCGGGTAAGTCCCTCCAGGACCCTAGCTCTCCAGCTTTTTCATTATGAGCTTTCGAACTTCATTTGAGCATTTTTTTTTCTGGACTGGGTCTGGAAACCCAGCTGGAGTCAGTCTAGGTCCAACCTAAAAACCAGCCTGGGTCCAGGGTTGGACTCGGTCTGATGTAAGCTGGACTGAGTCCACTGTGCAGCCTCCATGAGATAATTTTGTTTTAAGGCTGAACAAGCAGGTTAACCTTCCTAAAGATAATTTGGGATTACAGTGTCTATGATGGAGGACTTTCAGAGTAGGTAAACTTATCCATTTACAAGATGTCTTAGATAAAAAGTTTATCTTTTTCTCAGGGGTCTCAGAGAAGCACTCAACATAAAGGGTCGAGGGAAATTTATTTTTCCTTTTCTATAGTTTCTGCAACCAGAATAAGAACTGCTGGACACCCAACTCACTCCAGGGCCTGCAGACAGATCTGGGAAAAACTGGCAGAAGCCAGCAAAGGGTTGGAACTTCTACCAAAGTCAGCTCTCCCAGGTATGTATCTACAGCACCTAATTGAGAGAGGAAGATAACATTTCACATGTCCCCTGTCTTCTAAATTCAGAGTAGCAGGCAAAAAACATTCGTAAGAATTAGATCTTTGAATTGGGACTCATGAGTGGGCTTTCAAATACTTGTTGGCTGTTGTTCCTTTCTCTCCCAGGGATGGCCACTGACTTCATTTGTCTCATTTTTTTTTTGTCTCCAGAACTTGCCTTGGCAACCGTTAGGTTGGGGCTCCCAAAAGTGGCCAGACAGAAATGTGGGTTGTACCCCATTTGAGGCTAGATTTGGCTAGCCAGAAATATGAGCTGCATTGCATTTGTGGTTACAGTCCTACCAGCTACGGCTAGCGCACAGGGGAATTGTCTAGCTCTTTCTTTCTATTGGTTACCTTTGGGAATGCTCTGGATCTTAGGAGGGTAGTATCTTTTGTACACTCTTTGGGGATAACTCTTGCATCCAAGGGGTTGTTCAGTACTGTCAGGAATGTTTACTGATTGTTCCAGCTGATACTTGAAAAGATATTTCAAAGGATTTTTTTTTTTTAAGTAACTCTATGGTCAGAAATTGGAAGCTGATATTCAGAGACTGGTAGGAACTTTTTTAGACCTTCTCCCCTATACTAGAAACAAAAGCTGTAAGATCTCTGTTTATGTCTACGTATGTTTATATATGTCTAGGTATGTTATAAATGTATGGTATTTTTTTCTACCTCTGGATGGTACTGCCAAAATTAATTTATAAACAACTCTATGTAATTGACTTAAACACAACAAGAATTTGTATAAATCAAGTACAGTGGCCTTGAACAATGTGGGGGTTATCAGCACCAAATCTTCATGTAGTCAAAAAAACACGTAGAACTTTTGACTCCCCAAAATCTAACTACTAATAGCCTACTGTTGACCAGACACTTTACTAATAACATAAACAGTCAATTAACACATATTTTGTATGTGATATGTACTATGTACTGTAGTCTTACAATAAAATAAGCTAGAGAAAAATTTTTTTTTCAAATTGTTGCAAATCTCCAAAAAATTTTCCAGTATACTTATTGGAAAAAAATCCCCATATGAGTGGACCCAGGCAGTTCATGACCTTGTTGTATGAAGGTCAACTGTTTGCTCTCAGAAATATAGAAACAACCCAATGTTTTTCAAGTTCATGTGACTTAGGATAATCTTTAGTAAATAAAAGCTTGTTTAAGTTTGTTGGCTGAATTAAAACAGGCATGTCCTTCAGAGTTATCAGCATTGAATATAATACTTTCGTCTACCTAGATTTACTAAAAGTTAAATAAGCTAATGTTACCTCTATCTCTGTTACAGAATGTGCCAGCAAGAAAGATAGCTTAACATGATGGTTAGCTGATGTCCTGTGAAATTTTCATGACTACTCTAAACATAACTGTTAAGAACAAGTGAATTAAATAAATCTAAGTAAGATAAAGTTTATAAATGAACTTTTCAACAGCAATTCTGTTTTACGGTATGTCTATTTAAAAATAGTTTCCAGAATCATCTTGGTTACTTAAAACCTTACAAGTTACAAGGATAAGTTAAATGATGGATATTCATTGAACGTCAGGGTCATTTCCAAGGAAGATAAAATAATGAAACATTAATTACTGAATACTGGTTTATCTCATGTTTGCTTCTTCTTACAGAGGAATTAAAGATATTTGGGTCTATTTGTAAACATGTTTAGTGCAACACTGGAAAATTTACTATTCGGAAGTTATACTTTTAGAAATTATGAAATATATTTATAAATTTGCCAGTTTACAAGTGTTCACTTCTTAGTTTTCACTAGGGATTAAGGATTCTAAGGGTTAAGGATTCTAGTTAATATATGTAATTAAAACTATTATAAAGAATACAGGTTTTAAAAGCATGCTATATACTATCAATACCTTACTTATGTAAAACTGAAACTTAATTTTCTTTCATCTGCTAAAAGCGCAGTTTTCCTGGACTACTGTTCTGCTCTTGGCAAGAGATTGTGAAGGACTTTTCTTTATGTTTTAAGTAATCTACCAAGAAAACAAAGATTTTGTCTTACTAAAATAATTTATGGGGCTTCATATCGTTGTTAACAGGACTTTGATTACTTCATAAAATGCAGTTTTCTCAATATTAAGAGAGCTAACTTTTGTTCACAACAATGTAACCTTCTATATTTTCATTAACATCTTCTATTGCCACTTTATTAAATAATTAATATTTCATAATGATCTTGAGTCTATTTAGTCAAATGTTCAACCCTTTTGACATTTTAACAAAATTCCCAGAGTGAAATTCCAAATGAAGTCTTTTGACCTTGGACTAACTTTGGGATTTTCCAGAGAACCCCTGAAATATCTCAAAAAATTTATTGTTTCGACTCACAAAAAGAGAGATATTAAATTAATTAGGTTCCTTTGATATGTTAAATTACATGGGAAGCATTATCAAATAAGAAGTGATGTTAAACTGTCTTGGCTTATATTTGTATAGCTACATATTATTAATGTAAGTATTCTAGAAACTGGGTAAAAATTCCTCAAAGTCTGATTCCTCAAAGTTATCGGTCATAATTCCAGTTATCTTAAAACGTGTGTCACAGAAGTAACCAAATTTCTTTGTCAATTCTATTATAATGAAGTCTTATCAGATCTTTAGCCAGGACATTTTTAAGGCTTTTATCATTTACAGACAGCTATTGTTTTGCTCTGATGCTTTTGCAAAAGTGCTTCATCTTCAGAAAGATTCATGGAAAGGATTCTGAAAAGTACTCTAGAATACAGGTTTTTGATAATTTTAAGATCATAAAACTGAACTGGGTAAAAATTTCCAGAACTAATGGAAAGAATTAATAACATGGGATTGAATTAACTGATAAGGATGATTATAATTTTTGTATTATTTTATAATGCTTCCAATTTTCTCTCACCCTCCTCATTTGGAATCACTAAGAACAAAGAGTGCCCTTGAACCTCCGTTGAAGGGACTATACTAGATCCTCCTTGATATCCAGACAGCAGTCAAGTTTCAGGAGTTTGAATTTTGGGTGGACATCTTCCAATTATAAAGGGTTCCTCCAGTCTCCTAGAAATCTTCAAGCTGGAGATCTAAAATTAATATTGACTGTTTTCCCGGATGTTTCTCCCCAGATGAGGGGAAAGACATAAAATAAACAAGTGGTGTTGCATCAAACTAAAAAGTTCCATCACCAAAATGAAAAGGTAACCTACTGAATCAGAGAAGATATTTGCAAGTGATATAATTCAATAAGGTGCTAATATCCAATATCCATAAAGCCTGCATACAACTCTACACCAAAAACAAACAAAACAGAAATAGATTCATAATAAACAGAGAATAGACTGGTAGGCTTCCATGGACAATGGGGGGTAGGAGGATGTGAAAGGATGGGTGAATTAGGTGAAGGGGGAAAATAATTTGTGACACTATTTGATATCTTGATATGGGTGATGCTAACATAAGTATATACATATGTCAAAATTCATGGAGCTGTACATTAAGGTTTATGAATTTTACTATATGTACCTCAGTTTAAAAAAAATAAAATAAAATTCATTAGGGAGCTTCCGCCCCAGAAGCAGATGGCCTCATGAGGGGATGGCTTTCCCATGACCATAGATCAAGATCTTCATCTCCAAAATGAAAACTATATTCCTTTTGCCTTTCTGCTACTTGATTTTTCTCTCTGTTAGTGCACAGGAAGACAAAGCAGCTATCCCTGAACCGACTAAAGCAATAGCTGCCCAACAATAAGCCCTGACCTGTTGGGTCAAAGTTGTTCTTGAAAGGTGGATAGGCCTTAATGAAAGCTGAACAAGGAGGTATTCATCTTGCGACTGACAACGCATTTGTATTGATACTTGTGGGGAAGCCAGACTCAGATACGTGAGATCACTGGACGAGCCAGTTAATTTAAGAAAGTGACTCCTTCAAAGGGGTCTTTTCTTTGACTTACTTGATTCTGATCAGTTCGGGTCTTGGGGTGCTCTTCAGAGTGCTCTGCAGTCTGGGAACTCCCCTGCCTCTGATAAGTGGTCTCCCTGGTGCCCTGTATTCTCTTAAGGGTTTTAAATGCAGATTTGTAGCCCTGACCACCACGCAAATGATCTCCCTAAGACTACCACGCCAGAAGCAACGAAGAGAGTGACCAACGTAGAGCATATGAGCGTCATGTCATGACCTGTGAATACCACAGAGAGATTCAGCAAAAGAAAATGCAACACAACTGCAAAAATTCCAGAATGGTAGGAGTAGTGATGATGCCTTAAATACTGGTTACATCTCTCAGGTGAAGAGAGTCTGATCAAAAGGCAGAAAGGGGGGAAATATTTTTTAAAAAGAAAGAAAGAAAAAAAGACAATAGGCTCAAAATGGAGTCATTTATGCCAACCCCGACCAAACTGAGACTTAATTACAGTTTCAGCTTTCCCAGACTTGGACTCTTAAGCCAGTCAGTCAGGAACCACCTGATTGGCGCTAGTCAGGTAATCCGTCCAATGGGCCCCTGCCCCCACCTGAAGGAAAGTAACCTGCAACAACCAAGCTACTTTTCTTTTCTAAAATCGTGTTCCTTCTTTCTGCCTCCAGAAGTCTTCATTTTATACAGCTCCTTGGGGGGTTCCTTTCTATCTGCTAGGTTGAATGCTGCCCAGTTAGAATCAGTTTTTGCTTCAGTCAACTCTTAAAATTTGTAACGTGCCTCAGTTTATCTTTTAACACATCCCTCTATGTAACAGGCACAGCCAATAACAAGAGAAAGATCTCTACATCGCTAAATTACAGGCTACACCTTGTTGATGACAATGGTATGACTGAGAGACCTCACATGGAAAAATGCATTCACGTACCACAATCATCGATCAATCAGATCCTCTGAAAGTTTAAAATAAAAAAAAAACTTGAATACAAATTATGATTCAAAGATTACACAAATTACTCGAGATTTTATAGCTGAGTAAACTCTAGTCACCAAATCCAACACGTGTACCTACTGAAGGTGGGCAGCTCTCTTGATTTTTCTCAAAAATCACCTACCTTCCATTTGGCCTGCTAATTTTGTCAAATGAAAAGAATCCTGAATGAAGCTAAGATTGCAAGGGTGGGAACACAATTCCCTAAGCTGCTCAGGTGTTGGCATGAGAACACCCTGAAACTGGGTTTTCACTGCTCAAGGTGTGTCTGCTCCATTCTGCTCTGTTGGTAATGCCTCTTGTCTGACACAGCTAGAAAGAGAAAGATTAGGAAAAGCTATGGGAAAGCCACGGCCACACTTCATGGGGACCATCAAACAGCCACAGATAGTGGCAACGTTAATCCTTTTCTTCAGAAGCAGAAGACCTAGTGCTGGGAGACCTCTGCTTCTCTTTAGTCGCCTGGATTCTAGGAACTACAGATTTAGGGGCCAAGTTAATCCCAACAGTGATGCTGTTTATTTAAGCCTGTACCACAGTGTCTCTACCCCTTCCTGCCACAGCCTCACAGTGTCTTGGTTTTGTCCCTCCCCTTTAAAGCACTAAATAGCTTCTGATTTTGTTTCAAACACAGAGCCAGCAAGGAAGGGCCTTCCACTTTGTTCTGCCATGACCACCATCCCCACAATGTAGCGTCCAGAAATGAGTACGACAGGCCAGGTGTCCTCTCTCTAGTCCAGAGGAGGACAGAGGCTCAATTCCTCATTATTCTATTAATGCTGCTGAGTGCGGTGCACTGGTGACCCGTCCCCCACCGGGTCACGACCGGCTCCTCCTGATTTTACAATCATCCCCTAACCGTCACTGAGCGACCGTTAAGCTAGAGCTCTTTCCTCCATCCTTGTGTGGTGATCTGGACTAGGCGTCCATTCCCATTAACACTCTCTTTCAACGCTGATTGGGAATTTCAGCCTGCTGAGACCTTTAAAAAAAAAAAATCATGATTCTTTATCCCAGAATATTAACTCTTCCCCATCCTTTCTCAACATGTACATTTTCAATAATCTCTCAGGTCCTCAAATTTTATCATCTGAGAATTATTGTGATCAGCTTTCTAAATGTTCACATTCCCGTGTTTTACAACATCGGAACTGCAGTGCTCCTGTTATTATCTGGCAATTACCACAACCAGTGTCATGCCAGGGTTAATTCACATTTGTCACCTGTTCAGACTGACAGCACGAGAGAGGTTATCCCCTCCCACCACCCTCACTCAGCAGCAAACACAGTGCCTGGATCTTCGTGGGTGCTTCAGAAACAAATATTTTTGAATGCATAAATGAACAAACTTGCTTAACCTTTACCACCACTCAGTGAAGAGATCGTATAATTTATCTACATATTATAGATGAGGAAACTGAGGTCTAGAAAGTTAAATAACTCTCTTAGAATCAGGCACCTCATTACATGGAAACAACACTTAAATATAATGCCTGGAAAGATTACATAGCACGTGAAAGACACTCTACTTGCTCATTCCAGAGCATGACCCCCCAAAACTCGGGTCCTCTGCCCCTTTTTCTTGTGTCTTACTAGTGTGGGTCACACTCTCCCAATGACTTCCCTAACCAGCTCTCATTTTCTCCTCTCTGCAGAAACAGACGTGGCTAAAGAAATTTCCAAATTAAAACCTGGCAATGGTTTCTATATTCTTGTTTCCTAAACCTATAAATCAAAACTGTCTAAACAGGTCATAAATGTTCCTCAGCGATATAATGGGAAAAGTCCTGATTTATGGTGCCGGTAGAAGCATTTTAAATAATTACATAAGAGTTTTGAAAAATGCAATTAACACCTTTAGAAGTTTTTTGAAATGAAAATGAATCTCTGGAGATGACTGTTCCCATACATAAAGATAGCCAGTTAAAAAATAAACATAAAGCTACAAGATGCTATGAATGATCCTATGGGGACAGGGCAGAGGAGGTTGTATTTACAATGGAAGTCACTAGCATGACCACATGCACGTTTTAGCTCTGCAACCTTGTCACACGGTAACATAATTAGCACATGTCATTATCAAATATCCAAATTAAATCACCAAATAAACACCAGGGTTCTGTTCAGCCCCAGCTGATGCCTCGCTCCCTCAGCACTGACTTGACACATCCTACCTACCACACTGTCCTTTGGAACACTTCAAATCCTCCTACCTGCTCTTGCAAATCTGGCCAATGTTCTTCCCTTCCTCTTTCTCTCCATTGGTGATTCATTTCCTCCTTCAAAATCCAACCTTCTACAGATGAAGTCACTCCACACCTCCTGCCTTAACCCTAACTTCCCCGTCATCTCGGAATCGCTGCCTTCAGGCTTTCCACACAGTAGTAGTTATTATCTCATTTCATGAACCAATTTTTCAACTCCACTTAGGATAATCATCTCTCTCTTTGTGCCTCACTCCATATTCTTCTCTTTGGTCCATCTTACCAACACTTTCTCCGAAACACTTTCAACTGTGGAAGTAGCCCAATAAGGCCACTTCAGACTAGGCTCACTTTTTAAGTAAATATGTATTGCTTAATGTTACCTGTTACTCATTTTCTTCTAGATTTATCTTGGATTAGAACACTGCACAACACTGAACCTGACCTTGACTTTCCTCAGGGTCCTTTCAGATCCAATGGGAATTTGAAAAGTGTCACAACACTCCACAATTCACATGCGGAAATGGTCCAAGACATCTCCCAGGTCTTCCCATCACTGCACTTAGCACTCAGTGACTACCCAAAGAGAAACTCCCAGCCACCACCCTGGCCATGAGAAATGAAGAGAAACTTTGATCTGGAATAGATTTAGAGATCATGTTAATCTCACCCCCTCATTTTCCAGATGAAAAAACTCGTGCCCAGGAAGGAAAACCAACTAGCCACAGGTCATACGTCTCACAGTTACTGGCAGAACAATGCCAGAACCTAAAACTTCTGACTCCTAATTAGGCATTCTTTCCATTGCTTCACACCACCTGGCAGGGCTTCTATAGGGGGAACCACAAAAATGAAAATAATCAACCTCCAACACTCAACATTCTTGTTTGTTTGTTTGTTTGGGGTATACTTAGGGGGACAACAGTCTTCCTGTATTTGTTGGAATTAGCAGTGCTTTCTAACTGTAAATTATGAATTAAAAATACCTTCAATTATTACTCACCAAAAGCAAAGGACATCAAGATTTAAGTCACCTTCCACTGTCACTTGTCGAAAATCGATGTAACTCATTCTGGGCCATTAACCTAGAGCTGAGCTGTCCAATAAGGTGGAGACATGTGGCTATTGAAATTTAAATTAATTACGATAAAATAAAATAAAAAATCCAACTCCTCAGTCACACTAGCCACATTTCAAGTGTCTATTAGCCTGTGTGGCTAGCAACTACCATGCTGGACAAGCACAAATAATTTTTTCCACCACTATAGAAAAATCTATCAGACAGTGCTGACTATCTAGAATATACCAGTCTATGAAGTGGGCATAATATGAAAACCACTATAAAATGAACTGTAAGTTTGAAATATAGACATTCTCCAGCAACAAGGGGCTGGCAAAAATATTCTAGGCCCACTGTCTCTGGTTTCTGAGGAGGAAACTGAGTCCTAGGAAATTTATTTATACTGTCTCCCCAAGCTTTACAAGTAGTCACAGCATTGGGATTGAACCCCAAGCTGCCCACCATTTAAGAAGTGATTTTTCTACTAACCCTGATGACTGGCTGAACACCAACAACATGGTATGCCTCACCCTCTTCCAGATGATGTGGGGTCAGATGTCTACACAGCATCTAGTTCTCCCTGTACTGAAAGGAAAACTGAGGTCCAACAACTTGCCCCTTCTGTATTCCGGGTCTATGTACTTGACGGAGCAAACTCTATCCAGGGGAATCCAGAGGTGGGCATGTGGCCTAGTCTCAGCCAATGAGCATATTTCCTTTCCCTTGTGCACAGTGATTGGTTCAGGTACAGCTGACGCAAGTCACCGGGTCAATTCTGAGACTTTTGTTGGAATTATTGGGCGACAGGTACTCCCTTCCTGCAGGGGTCACTCAGTTGTAAACTTGTGACTCTGGAGCTCTAAGAAGCCACTTTGCCTCAGCAGGAGGAGACTCTTGACCAAAATAATAAAGCCAACACAAAAAGAAAGCGGAACCTGTAAAAACAGAGCTAGACCAGAGCCTGGTGACGTTACTTCAGTGCCCAGTACCAGCGGTATCTGGGGCCAGGCTAACCCTTGAACTTTCAAATTCTGTGAGCCAGTAGATACATCCCCCCATCACTAGCCAGGCTGAGATGGGTTTTTGACATTTGCATGTGGAAAGGTTCTGACTAACACTCTTTCCACAAGGAGATTAGAAAGAAGTCATGGTAATACTTCCAATCAACCTTGAAAAGCACAGCAAGAGAGAAACACCACATGTCAAAGCACAGGATGGCAGCTACAAATCTTGGTTCACCTGCTGTCATTCTGGGAGGGATTCCCCAAGTCAACCCCAATGGTACTCAAACTGTCCCAGCCACTCATCAATTACTAGGTTTCAATTCAACACGTGTGTTTTTCTTTCAATCACCCAAATTTACAAGTTTCTTACCAGGGCAGGCCCACTACATCACATTAAATTCAATGAAGTGTCTTTTATTCACAAGCCCTGGGAATTTCTTCAAGATATTTTCACTGTCTAAAAAAAAAAAGAAAATACAAAGAAATCCCCCCAATCTCATGATGCAAGTCCAATAAAGACCTCACAGTCTAATGGCTTTTGGTCTCCACTCAAAATTCTTTCACTGACCTTTTTCACAAACTCTGCACTGATTCCCCTACTCTTGGGTCTGTCTCCCCCTTTTTCCACTGAAGTTTCTCTTTTTCTCCTAGGTCCACTTTGCCAAATCATGACAATCGTATATTCACAGAGTCTGGCAATAAGTGATTTACAAAATCACTTATTGATTTTAGAGTCATCCATATATATATTCTGGGGAACTACATTCTGCCCTCGTGGTGGTTCATTTGAAAGTGTCCGCTGTGTAGGCTCTGCTGTTTGCCATCACTTCTTGAGACCAGGCCGCTTGAACAGGATAAGTTTTTAACAGATTAACCTCCCCTGAAACAACGTTAATTTTTTAAAAGGCTTTGATTTCGCCTTGATGAAAATGATTTTTTAAGCTTAATCACTGTTTAAATATATGGATTTGGACATGAAATAGCTGTTCTCTTCTCCATTAGTGGCTTGTTTATTTCATTCAATGAATTTAGCAAAATTCACTTATTTCTATTCAGCTTTCCTCTCTGTCCAGCTCATCAACAGTTCAGAGAAACTATTTCTTCCATGTAGCTTTCCCACCTCATTAATACTCATTTAGCAGCCCAAGATTTCATTCATTCTCCAGTTACTAGACATGCTAGCTGAAGATGAGTGGGGTATCCTATGGCTTAGGGTTGTAACTAATAATATTAACTCTGGTGTTTTAAAGTCATCCCCAAACAATTCCATCAGTTTCTGATTATATTATTACCATCTTTTGTTAAAAGTATGTCACATGCTGGGTGTCTCTGGTGGGTGATTTCCCTCCATGTTTTCATTCTATCCTTCCCTTAAACTTGTGAGGCGGGTATCATTTATAGCAATTTTACAGACCCACAAACAAAGGTGAAAAGTTAAAGATCTTGCCCAAGGTCACGGTGGCAGGTCAGAATTCAGACACGGTTCCCTGTGCCTCTAAAGCCTAAACTAATTCTCTTGACTGCATGGTCAACTCTAAAAATTTGAACTAAGAATATCAGATGGCAATTCTTCCTAATTGTGTTGTTTGTAGTTTTAAATCTGAGAGCTGTACCTCGAGCTGGTAGTTGCACTCTCCTATCTTTTGTCTTTGGGCAAGGGGCAAAAAGAGGGCTCTGCCCTCTCTGCATGTTTCCCAGCAGTCCTTAGTTAACCCATGGATGATCAGTTAATTCCATATAAAATAAACCCATGAGCCCTGCTTAAAAAGGAATCTTCCGACTCTCCCTTCTGTGACAACACAGTATACCACTGTCATTATTATGAGATTTATTGAGAAAAAAGTGTGTGTGTGGGGGGGACACATTTAATAAGTGTCATGCTAATTTTATTCCTGAAAATCTGGAATAACTGCTGCCTTTTCCACTATCCAGTGTCTCTGGCTGGTTGAGAGATAAGGGCTTCAATCCCAGGCCATAGGGAAGCCATCTCCCATTTCCCCAAGTCAGTCGATGAGAGAGGCACAGACTGAAAGCCTGAGCTCTGCCTTGCCAGACACTTTCCAAGAATGCCTCTCTTCCAAGTCATGAGTGACATCCCACATGACCCTGGGCTGCAAACTTCTGCCCCAGAGCAAAGTAGAAAATCAGTTTATGTAAAATTAAAAGCTATTTGCTTGATCCATCACTTGCTCCCACTCCAGTCTACTTTCAACTGTAACACATTCAGCTGGAATTACAGGCTACCCTTCCATCCGGCACTGGGGCAGAGAATCTATCTATGCACAACCATGGAGCATTAACAGTACAGAAAAATAATGACTTCCGAAGCACAGGGCACCCTACCCAAACACAAGCTACATGTGTGTTCACAGATGGAAACTAACGGCCGTTTACCCTGAAGGCCCTATAAGAAAATGCAGTCACCTTTACAGTAAAATGCAACTTTCTATTCCACATGGCACAAGCTGAGAAGAAGAGAGCAGGGAATGAATTCCAACAAAGAGCTCTCACAGCCCCCTGGATTTCTTCGGGAGAGTCGAGTCCACCAAGAACTATGCAGGCCCCGCATAGCTGAACTGTACCACTGATGAGATCATAAGGCCAAAGCAAAAGAGGGCTGCCGGCTCAGAGCTTTGCTGGGTGGGTCAGGGAACAGAGCCCATGTGACATCATACTGTGTCTCGCTCTGGAGGCACGCTTAGCTAGCAACGTCAGAAATCTAATGTGGATTAATTGAACAGAAGAAAACAATAGGGGTTTTGTCTGGCAAACAGTTACACAGCACACTGAAGCTAATGTAAACAGGCTAGAGTCACACCAGAGCTATTCGGACCATTTCCCAGATACAACAAATAAGGGCACGCATTCCTTGTCGGTGTATCATGAAATGACAACGAAAGTCATCCAGAGTTTCCTGTTGAGATGCCACCAGGCATTGACAAAAGCTTAATAGTGACTTTCTGAGACTTCTGTGGTTTTAGCACTTTGTCAAAACAGGATACTATTTAAATTAAAAATTTACTGATTCAAGTTCAGAAAAACCCTGCTTTGCTGTTTTTATAACCAAATTCGTGGGTGGGGAATCTTTGACCTTTATTTTTTCTTTTTTTCTTTTATGGCACCTTATATGGGCCTGAGAAGGTACTATATTTAGCAAGCTAGTTTTGAGAACGGAGGCATCTAAGCAAGATGACTATCACTTTCTATGAATTACTGTACATGTGAAATCATGGGCTTGTTACATTATGCAAAAGCAGCTCATGTGAAACAAACAAAAACACCTGTTTGCATACAGTAATTTTGTAAAAATCTCTGTGGGGAGAAAAAGGGGAAATACACAAAAACTCACCACAGCATAACGTGCTTCCCATGTGAATCTGGTTCAGCAGGCAGAAGCATTTCCTTAAAGAAGACGGCTAGAAGATCCCGGGCGAGACAGCAAAGCAAACAGTCGACCACAAGCAGTGCACTGGAGAGAACTGAGGAGCTAGGGAACGGAGGGAGCCCCACACACTGCGGGCGCACAGCCAGCCTGGTCTGTCTAGGGGCTTTTCCACCTGCTGTTCCCTCAATCGGGAATCTTCAGATACCTGCAAGACTCAATCCTTCACTCATTGGAGGTCTCTGCTCAAAGGTCATTTCCTCCAAGAGGTCTTCCTGAGCCAGTCAGTCCACTTTGGGAATCTCCTGGCTGCTGTCTATACATTAACCAGCTTTGTGTTTTGCTTATCAGTTATAGTCCTTTTAAGAAGATAAGTTCTTTGAGTTCAGGGACTCTGTCTGCTTTGTCTGCTGCTTACGTTAGATCCTAGGTAGAGTGTCTCTTGGTTACTAGTCAGATATTGAGCAAGGAATCTCACCAACAGTGTTCCCCAGTCTCTCAGAAGACTTGGTCCCCACCTCTCCGCTGACCACCCAAGTCCAAAAGTGGGCATGGAACAAAACCATCCCAGGAACACCTCCGACCTCTTGAGACACCCAGGCTGGGCTCAAATACCGAACTACGTAGCTTGCCTTACAATCATGTTGAGACTATCTCCTAAGGTCTCACAGCTTTGAAATTATGCAACCTTTCAATGTTCCAGAGGGGGAAAGACTGGAGGAAATTTGGGGAATTTGACAAAGAAACCTAATTCTTCAAATACCCTGGTGTAATTCATCTCTTCCTTTGTCAACCTCTCTTTCTTATTCATCACTTTTAGTGAGATGGACTTACTTTGGCCCATAGCCTTGAACCAGCAGAGGCACCGGCACTCAGAGCTCAGGACCCGCTCAACTCCCTCTCTGCCCCACACAGCCCAGGGCTGAGGCCCGTGGGAGCTGTTACACTGCCTCGCCGATGCACTGGCTCTCAACAGGGGAGAAGGAGGAGGCTGGTACTGGTCGTGCCCAGCCTCTGAGCCGGCCCCCGAAGAGTCCCACCATCTGGTGCTCACGCTCCAACACCGTCAGGGCTGGTCTGTGTGACCAGTCAATACACAGGAGTAATGGCAGGTAATGTCTGAAGCCAGGTTACAAAAGACTCGGATCACTCTCGGGGAAGCCAGCTGCCATGTTATGAGATGCTCAAGCATCTTACGAGAGGCGCTCATCACGGGGAACTGAGGCCTCCGGCCAATGCCCAGGTGAATGAGCCACCTTGGAAACAGGTCCTCCAGACCCCCACCACCTTTTAAGTGCCAGCCTTGTATTTTAACTGTAATCGCATGAGAGAGAATGAGCCAGAATCGCCTAGCTAAGCCACTCCTGTATTTCCAGTCTATAGAAAAAGGTGGGCAATAATAAATGGTAACACTGTTGCTTTAAGTCACTAAGTTTTGGGGTAACTAATAGACTATCCAACCTAATAAGGGGAGGTTTATCATCTGCTCCCATATGTAATTTCCTCCTGCAGGAAAACATGCCTCCTGCCCATCCTTCACTGTATGGGAGTCACCACTGCACAGAGTCCCAGTTAAGAAATCTAAGTTCCAATACTCACAGGGACATCCTGTTAAAGACATCACATCTACCATCAGGATGCGGACATACAGAGAACCCAGAATTTCAAAACCCCTGAGCTCTAGTTGGCCGGCTGCGGAGTACGGAAGCGCTCCCTACTTGGGGGGATCCGTGAATGAAGCTTTTGGTCATGAGAAGAGGGGCCTGCAGCGGACGGGGAGATAACTGGACGAAGGGTCACAGGATGTTTCAAGCCTACGACAGGGCAGACGGCAGCAGCTTTTCTCCCAGCTCTATGGGAATGTCGCTCCAGCTTCTGAGTTTTGGCGGAGAGAAGGTGGAAAATAAAATTTTTAATGGGAAAATTCCAAACTTTTAAACCTTTACAACTAACTCCACAAATGTTTCAACACTGCGTGCAAACACAATAGCACCCAGCCTGGGGACCATCCGGTTACTATCGCCAATGGAGAATCCACTTCCGTCATTCTTCTCCCATTAAAACACAAATCTCAAATCTCTTTTCTTCAGTGACTTTCTTCTCCTAAGCCTCTATGACATTTTACTGGGCAAGCCCATGCTATTCAACAAAACATGACTGCCCTGTTTGTATCAAAGTTGCCATGATGGCTCTTAGAAAACATGTACCCCGCTTTTTTTTTCATAAATGCGGTAAATAATGTGATAATACAGAAGTGAAAGAACACGTCTCCTGCAGGTGTGAAGAGAACCACCCTTGGGGAGAAAAGGAACAGGGTGAAGAGTAACAAAGTATTTGGTCCCCAAGAAGAGCCAGCCACCTCTGACTGGAAGGCTTCATCAAGAGACAGCTTTAAAATCTGTGCTTCTTTTCCCAGCACATCATATCCCAAGGAAAGCAAAAATTATGAGGAAATTAGACGACTCCATGGTCCTCTCTAAACACGTGTAACCATAAACTCACTATGAAAATAACTGTACAACTTCCTTGTCAGAGTGGAGAGGGGAACTAGGAAGGGGTCAGAGTCGGGGGAGAGCCGTCACCGCACTGCCTGGCTTTCTTCTCAGCATAAGCGGCTGGCCACAAGAGAAAGTGCATGCCTGTATGGAGGACCTACAGACAAGAATATTAACTCAGCGTGTCTTTCTTTGGTGGCAGAATCTTAATTCATTGGGTGTATGTGAAACATCCGGAGATAATATGGCTAAGACCGTTCTAAATGCAATTTGCTCCAACATGCATGTAGGAGTTGACAATCGCCACTCTCTGCCCACCGTTCACCACTGAAAATTCTCAGGATTACACAAAATTCCAATTCTTTTTGTGCAGGTCCACCTAAGATCTCACAAATGATAACCCACAAGCAACAATGTGACATGGATGATCAGGACAATAGCTGTAAGAGCAAGCAACACTTTGAGTATAAAGTGTCAGGTTCATTCATTCTCTCTCTAATTTAATCCCCCAATATAGTCTTATGGGTAGATATTTCTACATTATAGAAGAAGTTCAGGAATAAGCTAACCTGGACAAGGTATTTAACTAGTCTATGATGGTTTTTTAATTTGGCTATATTTGACTCTGGAGTATTAACTAATAGTAATGAACTAAAACTTTATTCTTTCATCAATATCTCAAACTAAAGATTAAGGGCAATCCCAAACTCTTCCCTAACTAATCAACATATTCAACCGATAACCTCAATGCTACATTATTACTGTTATTCCTCTAAATGGAAATAGGATTATGGATTATATCACTGTTGATACACAAAGACCAAGAGACCTCATACGTGGGGACCAGGTATGAGAAACACAACCGTGAACAGGATTCAGAAGCAAGAAATGAAGTCCAGGATTTGGCTTTTAGAAAAACCAACAGGAAGCCAGGGTGTGCCCTTCTGGGTCCCTGAGAGAGAGAGAGAAGGAGAGAATGAGGACCCTTGTGGGACCCTAAAAGCAGTATCAGTGGAAACTCAAAGGTCATATTCCTCCCCCTCAGACTGAGGAAAGGAGGAGGCTGGTCTGTGGAACCAAAGCGAACCTTTGATAGAAGGAAACTTTTCAGAGGAAATGATTTAAGCTTTTTTGGTGAGAAGGGTATTTTTTCAAATGTTCTTTTGAAGTTCTTATTTCCATCTGAAGTCTCCACAAATAAAAATAATCATCAGTTTTCAAACGGTCTTGTGGTTCACTGTGGGGGAGGGAATCTGGCTGGGTGTCCTTCAATGACGCTTCCAGGTCTTTGGAGTTTTTTTCTTATTTGGAGGGAAAACTTAAGCCCCCAGGGCAAAAATGGAGGCAGGAGATGTTCCCCAGAAATGACCGCGGATTGTCCAGCCCTAAGAGCAATGCAGTGAATGAAGGATGGAGGAGATTTAACATGGGGCAAAGAGCTAGAGGGAGACACTTTGGGGCTGTATGAAGGAGCCACATGAAAATAGAGTGCTTTCTGATCTTTCTTTCAGGAGGATATATGTGCCAAAATGTTTTAAAAGCAAAAGAACATTCTAGAAGAACACTGCCCAACAGTACTCTATTTGCACTGTCCAACATGGTAGCCACTAGCACATGTGGCTATTTTGGTTAAAGTAAATGCAATTTAAAAATTCAGTTCTTCAGCTGCACTAGTCATAGTTCAATGCTCTGACCCTGTCTGTTCCCAAAGTTTCCTGTATTTACATCCATTAGTGCACTTATTATGTTATACTGCAATTCCCTCCGTGCTGTTTTGACTCTGAGATGAGGACTAAGAACTATTTAATTCTGTCCTCCAGTACTAAGTACGATCCAGTACATACTGGTATATAAGAAATGAGTATGAATGGATAAACGAGAGATGGGCAGAAGATGGCTCAATCTTCTCATCTGTAAATCTTCCCACATTTACTTCCTAGGCACCTTGCTGTCAGGCAGAATCGCTGTTTTCATTTCCACTAAACCGTAATACCAAATGAGTCCTAGATCTTGAGGAAGATAATAATTATATTAATAAAGATCAAAATGAGACTCGGATCTTGTTAATGATGATAATAGTAAAGTTCAATACCCTTCTCTTGACAATGCTGTGGTCTTGGCTCCCAATAACTTTATTCTCTATCAGTTTCCCTCCTCTGCTGTGTTTTTTTCCATTAGGGTGAAAAATAAAACAACTTATGTTTTACCTATCTTTCTTTATATAAGGAGTTATGCTGCTAGAAGTCCAAGCTTCTCCTCTGAAAGATGTCCAGAAGATTGAACCCAAACTTCTAAACCACATGTCAACAAATGTTTTCTGTTAAAGGCCAGGGAGTAAAAGTATTTTGGGCTTTTGCAGGATATCTAACTACACAAATCTACTGAAAGTGGCCGTGGTCGGCAAAACGAATGAGTGTGGCTCTATTCTGATAAAATGTTGTGGACACTGACACCTGAATTTCACATAATTTTCATGTTTTATGAAATCTTCTTCTTTGGATATTTTTTCAACCATTTAAAAAATGTAAATGGACTGTGGGTCCTACAAAAACAAGCTGTGGGATCTGGCCACAGGAGCATCTGCCAACCTCTGCCCTAAGGCTTGCTCTCAATAGGCTTGCTAATATGCTTGGTATTAATGATCAAGGTCCTGGGGTCACAGAGGTATCCCAACACTGATGGAAACTAACCCTGCACTGTAGCCAGTGACACAGTCAAGAGCTCCACAGGCTGGCTAGGAGGGGGCCACCTGGGAGACAAAGCGAGGAAGTGTTGATTTCAAATGGGTGCGGTGAATTGAGAGAGCAGTCCTTACCCTTCTACCCGGGAAGCCTCTACAGCTGTTGTCACCATCAGCTGAGCAGACAGATGAAGGCTCAGCTGGTCTCAAGATCCTTCTATAAACCAGTTTTACCCAGACTTCTATTAGTCAAAATCCTGATCTGCATAAGAGTTCCTGCAAGCTTGTTAATTATGGCTTTGATCTGCAGTTACGTTATCTTCAATTAAGCATTAATATATTGTGCATAAACTGACATGGTGTCATGCAAAACGGTAAGGCTCCTGGAATACATTTCCTAAGCCAGTATTCTAAATAGAGCTGTGTAGGCAGCGAAGTATTCATTTTCAAATTCATCTGTGTACATTTTCAAAATTACTGCTCTCTCAATTTTCTTTGCTATGTCTGACCTGCTGTTCATAAGTCAAAAAATATAATCTCTCTTTTGTAGAACTCCAATTGGTAAGTTGTGTTAAAAGAAAAAAGTCTGATTGCCTACTTGCTGTTAGATGGTAGGTATTCAAGCCTCAAATAGCTGGTGTTATCTAAAAAGAAAAAATCGCCCCAAATGTCCTGCAGACCACCTGGATCATGCTGCTGTAAGATTATTTTGCCTTCACTAATTAACAGTCCAAAAATTCTCCAACAGTTGCAGAATGAAGAGGCTTCTATTTTTAAAAAGTCAAATCAGATGTCAATATGGAAATATAGTGAAGTGGTATACTCGGTTTGTCTTCCTGGTTCCATGGTGGTAAAGTTTTTTCTTTCTGTATTTTGCAAAATGAGCAGAGCAGGTATTTGTTTACGAAGCACTGACAGAAGAAAGGCCCTGGGTAAACGGACTCTACCTTTTAAATAACATTCAAGTTCCTGAATGAGGTATGCCCTAAACTCCTAGAAACCAGGTGTGACTCTGAGATGTGCGCCAATTTCAACACTTACCTGAAAGGTATCCAAGCGACTTTGGTAGGAAATCAAGTTAGTGATCTTGTGAGACTTACAGCCTTTCCCAATTTGGGCTGGATTGGAAATATCGTACAAATGGGCACATACCATAAAAATGTGGTTACGGGTCCATTCCAAAGTCAAAATGCATAACTATATAGAGACAATGGGTCAGGCTGCATACTTTAAGCTGCCAGATAGACCTTCAATACGATACCCATGAGATGATCTTTCTTTCTTCTCACTCCCTGGACTCTTCTCAAACGGACTCCAGGATTAACAGGGTGAGTGGCCTATTTGTCATAGTACATTCCACGTCCTGTCCAGTGCTACATGCTGGGCAAATGAGTCAAGGACGAATGCCAAGTTCCCTAACTAGGGAATCCCTGACATCTTCTGATGACCACAGATCGCTCACATTGGTGAGATGAAGTCAGAGAGTTCATTTACTACCCTAGGGAGAGGTTGGAGAACAAAGAAGTGAGGGGAAACCAGAATGAGAGACGCAGATTTCACGTTGGTTCAGGACCTCAGCCGCCTCCCTGACAAGTGGCCTTCAGCCATGGGGCTGCATAAAAGCACGCAGGAAGGCTTTGAAACACCCCCCCGCTTGGTCCCACCCCAAGGTTCTTATTCAGTATATAGGGTTCAGGAATATACATCTAATTTCAAAAAGGTGTGATATCTAAATCTTGATGCTCTTAAAAATTATATTAATTCTGATGTGCCTCTGGGGTTGAGAACCACTGACTGATCTTTTGCAGATAAGAAATTGAGACTTACAGAGGTAAGTCACTTTGCCAAAATCAGACATGCTTGGATTCAAATGCAAACAACAGAGAAACCTTTATCAGGATGTGACTGAGCACTGCAGGAGGGTTCACCTGCGAGGGTACCACTCTGTTATGGGTTCAAGGGGAAGCCATCCTAGACACACTCATCTGGGAAGTATCTACACCTTTATAAGGTGTTTTTCTGATGGTAAAGTGCTTCAATAGAATAAAGTCAGACAATATGTGAAAAGATTCAGCCAGACTGGCATAAATTATCCTGAAAGGGTGCTTTCCTCAGCTGCACACAAGTATGTGGCACTGGCGAGCTGAGGCCCTGCCAGCTGAGTCTATTTTCCTGAATTTCAAAAAAAATCATTACACTTAACACAATGCACGGACAGATGTTAGACTGAGAAGAGAAATCAGAAAGATGCTCCTTCCTCCAAGCGGACACATGCCGGGATACAATGCTTAGTAAATGAAGGTTGGATTTCAGTCTTTACAAGCGCCCTCACTCAGGCGACCCTGTTCAATGAACAATCTGTAAGATCCTACCTGGTCTTCCAAGCAGAGGCCAGCAAACTACACCCAAATCTCGCCTGCCGCCTGGGTTTGTATGGCCCTGGAACTAAGAACTGTTTTTATGTTTGTAAAGAGTTGGAAAAACAAATTCAAGACTATTTCATGGTATGTGAAGATTATAGGAAATTCAAATTTCAGGGTCCACAAGGAAATGTGATTAAAACACAGCACGCTCATTATTTTCGCACTGTCCGTGGCGGGTTTCTGCACGACGCCGGCAGAGTAGCGCCACGGACACAGTACGGCCCATGGAACCAACAAAAACTTACTACCTGGTCCTTCAAAGAAGAAGTCTGCCAACTCCTAGTCTAAAGGAAGGAAAGAGTTAACTATTAAGCCCAATTCCTTTGTCATTTTAATGAAAAGTTCCAAGCAAACATGGCAGGTGGAATAGTTTCTTTATATATACAAACTTGAAACTGAGACGATAGAGGAAGGTCAACTTCATTACCTAGTCACCTTGACAGTCCCTTTAAATGTCATCAATCAGGATGTGGCTTGCATGAGTTGCAAGGGCTCATTATAAATTACAGCGCACGGGCTCCTGACACGATCCAGGGACTGTAACAGGACTCCGGTGACGTAATGTGATAAAGGAGATTTCTCTGTACAGCTCTATATGGCACAGAGCTGGAGAATTTCCAAGAAACTTAATTTCCAGAGTGCCACCTTCGACTAGTCAAGATAATTCCACCCAAGCACCAGGCATCCTTGGAGAAAACTGTCTTTTCTGGGAACGCTTGTCACTGGGTGTCGTCTTCGAAAATATAAATCTGAAGCTATTTTTTCCAGTGAGACAGACTAAATCCAGGATGTAGATTTTCCAATTAGACTCTTTTTAAACATCTGTTGGTAGGCTGCATTTAACATTAGTTATTTGAGCAAAGCACAATTTGATTAGACTGTCTGAAACCAAGCCAAAGTCTGCAAAATAATAGCTCAATTAAATTCTGTTTTGCTTTCATTTGTCTTAGATTTTCCTGAGTGTGATACTGTTGCAAATCATCAAGTAAACTAATTCCTTTCAAAATGAGAGATTTAGGTGTATTTTCCGTCTTCCCTCCAAGTTTACTTAATAATCTATTCCATCCTTGCTATGCTTCATTGAACTTAATCTTGACACCAAATACATTGCTGTATTTTGCCTTTGGTCTCCTTTATTTTCTATACTTATGAATTAAAGTTCTGTGCCATAAATATTACACTTTAAGCAGATTAGCAAATGTACAAAAGCAAGCATAAAACATTAGGACCATCAAAAAGGACTGCAGGAATTTTTTGATTTTCACACAATACTTGGCAAGATTCATTTCATCGACCCAGTGAAAGACTAAGGCAGGCCCACACTGGATTCTTTCAATGCTGTGTTTATGGTCTAAAAATGTTCCTAGAGGTTTACGAACCTGAGACCAACCAGTCTGCAGACCTCTTCAACTAAAGCAGTATCTATTTTCCTTTCTTTTTGGCTTAGATAGTTCATGGTTTCATTCACTCATTCATTCATTACCCACTCATTCACTAACTCATTAATGAAACAAGTTATCTATGAGTAGCTTGCTTTGTGCCAGGCAGGGTGCAGAACGCCATAGCTTCAAGACTTCAGATTAGGGACTAGGTCTTTGACTATTAAAGACAACCCAGAATTAATTCATATAAAATTCAGGGAAGACAACAACAAAAGGGAGACCAGGATGGAGGGTTTAGAGCAGCACGACCCTCATTTATGCCAGAATGAACACATTTAGGAGTGTATATATATAATGCTCCATCATGAAAATTCAGGCAACAGTAGTGGCAGAAATGATGACAGCAGCTGACAGCACTAAGTACTGGTTGAGAGACAAGGCACCGTTCCAGACTACTCAAGAGTAGGAACTCACCTAATCTTCCTAACAACTCCATACAACAGGCTCTATGACCATCCCCATTTTACAGATGCAGCACTGATGTCTTTCCATCAAGTCTCCTTAACTACAAGATGCCTATGTGCAGAAAGGGAAAGCCCTGTGATACTACTAAAACGTGCATTTGACTAGTGACTGATATCAAGTGAATTAAAATATTATGTGGAGCTTAATAGGCATTCATTTTCCCTTTCAAAGGAATTTATGTAATTCTGAGAAGAGCTAACTTTTCTGAGAATTTACTGTGTCCCAGGCACTGTGCAAGCACTTTTCATGCATTAATCATTTCGCCTTCACAATTACCTTCAGGTAGATGAAGTAATCAGCTACCTTCTCTAGATGAGAAAAATGGAAATACAGAGAGGGCAAGCTACTCTTCCTGGGTAACACAGGAGGAAAGGTTGCACTATGACTGGTATCGGCAGCCAAACCCAGAGGCCATGCCATGAATCACAATGGGCCTCCTCTCGGAATATTCAGAAACACAATCTCTGATATTCTCAACTACCACACTGAGCTTGTAAGGCAGCCTGGTATACAAAATCCTGTGCCCCTGAGGACAAATCATGCCTCGTTTTTGACTCTGAAGAGGTAGAGTTTTAGGATAAGAAAACGATTTACTCAGTCTTAGCCAAGGATATAAGGAAAAACAAAAAGTACATGTTTAACTTTAGATAGTTTTTGAATAGTGACCACAGGCTCTATGGAGGCTTCCCAGAAAAATGAATCCCAAACTCTTCCCTACTCTGAATGTGAGCAGCACAGATTATGTCAGACGGGTCTATGTCAAGTTGGCAAGTAGAAGACACACACACCAACTACTTCCAACCCCAGTGCCCAAGGCAGGCATGGCTAATCAATCACAGCGATCCTACAGAAGGTTCTAGGATCCTTCAAGCAGCATTTTAAGCAGATCCACTTTGTCCCAATGTCAAGTGAAAACTAACTGCTCTGTCTGTTCTATGTGGTTCAGACTCTTAATTCTGTTCCTTGAATAAATAACAATCCCTTTATGCTATCAAATAAAGAACAAACCAGACATAATTTTACCAATGTCTTATTAAAAGCAGCTTCATTAGGTCTGGAAGCAGCTCTTTCATGCGCAGACAATGGAGTGCCTGGCCTGAGGATCCTATGTCCAGAGACTATCAAAAGGAACTTCTAGGCGATCATAATAGATACCAATGAAAAAGGAGAATGGGACAGCATGGCAGAGAATGTGGGTAGGGAAGACGCAGCCTATCATGTGACTCTTAGTTTCCTTCTGAGAAAAGCAGACAGAGACATAATTCTCTTGGAATTAAACTCAAAAATATAAGCACACAGGCCTTCTGTCTAAATGGCAGGTGACAGAACAATTCATATTTGCAATCCTGGATTTTGGAGGACCATGGAAGATCATCAAATGGATTGTGATTCCTGACAGAGGGAATCATGGTTCTGAATTCCCCTCTCCCACCTCCCCATAAGAAGACTACAGTCTTCTTCTCAGGACATCGAACTTAATCCAAAGATGGAATATTAGGAGACTAGATGAAGGCAGCAGAATTTAGACTTGGCTTGATAGATCTGAGCAGCCCGTTGGACGTTTTCAAATAGCAGAGTGACACAGAATTTAGGGAGAGGCTGAAAGCAGTAGGGAGGATGGGAGCAGCACAGAGGGAATAGAATATACTCGGAGGGGATGGAGGATGGCAGGTCATCATTCCCTGCTGAGATGCAGGCATGCGCCATCTGAAGGCCTGAACTCTGGAACAAGGTAGCAGGAGGGGAAACCCAGCGAAGGGAGAGGACACAAGACACCCAGTGGAACGAAGAGGGGCAGATCTGGCGGCAGATGGTGTGGTGGGAGCAAAGGAAAGTAGTAAGTCAGGGGTCACTCAGGACTCTGACTGGTAGGGCCCGGCAACAGAAGTGATCAGTTGGATTAGAGATACTTGAAATCGTTGGGCTGGTGAGCTGAGACTGAGCCATGGGCGGGCGGGCAGGAGGGCGACAGGCAATACTGGAGTCATGGGTGGTGTAGAGGCAGGAGAACAAGCCAGGAGGCCATGTGCACCTCTGGAGAAGCTCAGAGAAACTCAACTTTCGGAAAGGAAGGAACTTGTGTTTCAGAGGAGGACTGGGGAGCAGAAAGGGAACGGCATGGGCACCTGGGGCACTGAAGTGAGGTGGTCAGAAAGAAGGCACTTTCCAAACAGCTGAGCTAGCCAACTCGGAGGTCAGACGGTTGGAGGTGAGGATGAAGATGTGACTGCTGAATGCAGCCAGGATGGCAATAAAGTTTAAGAAAATGATGAGAAAAGCCATAGATGGGGAAAGTGATGAAGGAAAGTGGCTGGTTAAAAAAAATAAAATAAGAGTTGAGGCAGCAGGCTGGAGAGTCAGGCTCTGAAAGCTTAGTAGCCAAAGGAGTCAGAGGAAAGGGGCCGGGAAGGATTGCGTCATCCAAGGCTTCTGAACGAGCCCATTTCAGACCCGCATTCTACCACCAACACTGATAAATGCTGGGCTCTGTCTGCCTGAATGTTTACAAAATTCCCTCAACGAGATGTAACAAGGGCTGGCACTCTTCGCCCAATTGTGCTCTGGCAGCTTTAAATTCTACTACTTAAGTAGTTAAAAATCTGTTCTCTTTGATGAAGGGGAGAAGTCATGAATAGAACGGAGCAGCCCTGGACTCTTTAGAAATGACCGGTATTCAGTCTCAATTTAATGGGCAGTGATTTCAAACTCAAACTATCCCAACTGCAAGGCGGCTGAAGTCCACCGAAAGTTCAAAATGGGATATGTTCTCTTTAAAATTTTGAGAGCGACTAAATATGACAACCATCTGATGTATGAAAATTATTCACAACCAAAAACAGACAGTCTGGAAATAGCCGGGATGACTTCATTTAGACAGAATTACCCAAATCTGTTTCTAATATACACAGTACACATAATAAATTTTTACAATATGACAAGGAAAACAAACTTAATAAAAGTTCCCGATCTTTTGTTACACAAGCATGCTATATCCATGCTATGTTTATAATAGTTTGCTCATGATATCACAGCTCGGTACAAAGGCCCAAGAAATACAAAAACAGTTACTAGGCATGGCATCAACTCACAACTACCGTAGTTACATCGGTACACACGTTTCCCAAACTGTACATTTTCCAAACTGCTTCTCAATTTCAACGGCTGCCTTTAGACAATTACTCGCAGAGTCGTCTGCTGGCTTTGAGTAATACCCGTCTTTCCCAAGCGTCATTTCCCTTTAGAAAGTGCATATTTCAATTACAGGCACTCTTTTTTCAAACATGCCTATAAACATATGTCCAAATTAGGAGACAGTGTGGTCTAGTGGTTAGTAAGACACATTAGGCATCTGCGACTCTCATTCCGTCCCTTTCCCTGCCCCTATTTGCTAGGAGGTAGTGTCTCAGTACCTCAGAAAGAGTTGGCTGGAGGGCATGGATAACAGCATAGATTTTTGAGCCAGACTGGGCTTGAATCCCAGCTCTGCCACTTATCAGCTGCTGGGCCCTGGGCAAGCTGACTGTCTATGCCCCCACATTCCTCATCTGTAGAATGGGAATAATAATAGAATTTGTCCCCATATGGTGGTTGTACAGTAGTTGGCTCCTAGAAAAGTACAATTTAAGTATTTACTACTCAACACTGTTACTGTTATAATTCTGGGACATGGTATTCTTTCTGAAAACCTGGCTCAAATAATCCTGACCCACGGGTGAATTCTGTAATTTTCCTAATGGTATTAGGGGAAAGGTTTCTCATGTTGCTCACTTTACTTGGATAGAGTGATGCTCAAGGAATAAGGTCTGAATGAATGAATGAATGAGTGAATCAGATCCATACGTTCTACAATGCCCAACAGTTACAGAAGAGAAATATTATCTTGTGGAAATTGGTTTTTATCCTATTTCTCTAATGGTTTGCTTTCATATCCTTGCAGCTAATGTTGACAAATACCTCCAAGCCCATTGAAATAATAAGCATAGGGAAAGAGAGATATTGCCTTGTGATTTCAAAAGCATTATTTCTCTAAGGACCAAACTCTTCGAGCCCATCCCATATGCTTGACCTCTGTCTCACTGTGTTGCATGCTCAGCTGGTTTTCCCGACCGGGCAGGGCGCCAGGGAAGTGCAACTACCCCCATTGTCACTTCTGGCCCAGGGTGCTTGCACCAAATGCTGTTATTCTAGGCTTCAGGAAATTTTCTAACCACTGGACAGGGTCCAATGCTGTGTGCTAATGAGTTTCAGATTGGAGGACTTCACTGTGCATGTGTCAGAAAAGTGCCACGGTTTATGGCAAGGTGGGGGCGGGGGGAGAAGAAAAGACACACAAGAAAGGAAGAAAAAAAACAGTAGTTAGAAAATGCTGGCTACTCAAATTGACAGGGAATGTGACCTCTGCACTTCATCAGAAATTCCTGTAGACTTACAAAATAAAGGAGTTTGCTTTTATCGCGCACTGTTGAGAGTCATTCGGAAAAATGGAAAACACTACCTCACTTGACCTTGCTGTGCCCCCTTTCAACCACAGACGAATATTGTATACAAAAATTCTAAATCAACTTAAGATGTTCCAAAAAAAGGGCAAAAAAAAAAAAGCTTTAATTTTCTGCATTAGACTTGATGAATTACTGTTTTAGTTCTTGCAATTTTGCTTAGAAGGTTCACCCAGGAAAAGGATTCATAATTCCAGGAAGACTATTTTGTCACTTGGGGGATAATAATGTAGTGGCCTCTGTTGGGTGGGCACACCACGGCTTATAGTCCTTGGAAAATAATGAGCAAGCCTCACTTACCCAGGTTTGAAAGTCACCCAGGACTGAATCATGATTATTTGCTTACATTGACAGAACACTGAAATCCATTTTAAACAACTTAAGGAAACTCAAGCCATCTTTGCTTGGTGATTCACTTCCCTGAGAAGCCTTTTCTCCCTTCAAGGCGACCCACGGAGTCGGTATCAAGCCTTCTCATCATGCTATCACACACTATCAAAGCAGAATCCCTTCGTAGGAGAGTCTAACTCACAGGACTTTTTTTTGAGTAATGAGATTACATTTCAATAATTTTTTTTTTTGCCACACTTAGTTACTGGTGACTTTAAAAATCTAATCCTTTCACATCCTCGAACTGTCATCAACATTTGTTCAAACGATGTCAATAAAATTGATTGCTTGCAGTTCTGAATTCTGCCCTGCACATGGAAACGATGTAATTTGTTTTAAAGTATTTTCGGTGGGTGCGGAAGGAGAAACAGAACCCCAGCGAGCCTATCCACAACATTGGGGCAGGGTGCCGAGCAAACCAGAAGCCAAGTGAATGGTCTGAGTATTATGGTCTGCTGGAAACTCTGACAAAAATTTCTGATGTATCAACCCTAAGCCTTACTGTTGTACTGACTGATACGTCTTCCTGTCAGATATGAATGATGTTTCTGGAACATTAATATGTTCATTAAATTCTAACTCCCTGTACTTAAAATACTCTGTATCTTAGGACGGCATCTTAAATATTCTGTATTTTCCGAGGCATCTTGACAGCTTGGCTGTAATCAGATATGTGAGGCCCCCAGACTACCCTGTTGCTGAGAAGCCTCATACCTACAACCAATCTGTTGCTTTTCCAAGCTTAATCTAGGTATTCAGGCACTGATCGTGGAACCACGTCGATTTGACATCTTCAACTCAGCTGTACATCATGGAAACCACTCGGGGTGGTGGCGGACTCCCATGATGCCCAGCGGCCGTACATCCCTCAAACTCCCTAATCTGTAATACTACAAACTATGGCTCGGTAGGGTTTTTTTCCCCTCCCCCTGCAGTCCCCCCTCCACCCACCCCAAGCACAAGTGGATGACCAGCAAGGGTCCAACAGTGTTATTCCTAATTACCTTTTTTTTCACTCTTGATCCTGTGGCTCTCATAATTAGTTACCTGGGGCTGCAATCCAATTTGAAGTGATGACAAGAAAGTGATCCATGAAAAAGTAATAAGTTAAATCCAATTTCAGCCTTCCTCTAATTAAATGCACATGGAACTAATGACTCCAACCCTAGCATTTCAGTGATAATGGTAATTAGCGAGGTGGGAGGTGCTCTCTTTTTCAACACTGGAGGTGTAAACCACAAGGTAAAATGGTAGGAGCACTCTTAATTACATGTGTCATTTTGTCAGCGATTTACACATTTTGACCAGTCAACTATGTTTTTCCTCCCTTATTCCTCCCCACCTTGTAGCCCCAACAGTGATTATAACACACTAGTCCATGTTCCGACACATGGACGCTCCCAGGAGCACTCCTCCTTGAGACTAAGAACTTTTTTTTGCTGTTGTTCACTGCTGTGAGAAAAACACACACACACACACACACACACACACACACACACACACACACAGTGACAATTAGGATAATTATGCAAATCTCAGTCCTCATAACAGAAACCCACATATTTACAGTGGAATTGATTTTCACTGGCTTGGTTTTATTTTGCTTATGATATGGAAAATATAATGATTTGCTTATGTATGGAAAACACAGTCCTCAGTAGATGCTAAGTAAATACCCATCGAAAGAGAGGAGATAATTAGCTTCCCGAGGGTGTACTGGTTGGCTGAGGCCCCCCAAGAATCCTGACTTACCATCCTGGAGCCGTAACTGTCCTCGGCAGCGAGGCACTTAACCTCTGTTTTTACTTCTCCTCATCCACGGAGGGGTTTAATGACAGGTCCTATACCACAGAGTGGCTACAGGGTAATCCACATCAGACAATTACTAAACACCATCTCTGCACGTCTATGATGACAAAGAAATGCTTGCATTTTAAATATTAGTGCTGTACTCTGTGTTTTAATGTTTATAGAGATCCATAAGTAAGGTGACGATATAATTAAATGTCCTACCTGGGATACTTCTAAAAGTGAGATTTTTTTTTTCATAAAGGCTCAGTCAACAGGCATAGGTTGAGATGTCCTGGGCAGATTGGGACATAGGGTCAGCCTGTATATAACTGAAGCTCAAATAGCAAAAATTACCAGACTCATTAGAGTATGACTCTCATCAGGATTCCAGAGTTATGGATGAAACATACTATTTTAGAAAAAAAGAAAAAAAAATCCTTAAAGGAAGAGTATTTAACCTGGGCAGCAAGGTAGACTTCTTGAGGGTCCTATAACTGGACCCAAAATCTGTGTGCATGTGTGTTTTTCGGAGGAAGGAGTTCCTCTTTCTATATATTTTTCATGGTGGGTGTAATCTGACTTAATAGCCATTTTTAAAGCACCATTTCTATTTTACTGTTTCTTAGCAAGACTTACTTTTTAGGGTTTGGGGATTCTCCAAAGTTGTGCAGTAACAATGAAATCTTAAAAGATCCCCCAGTTCCAACACTTCACATCAATGTAATGCCAACAAATGCCAATTCTAACTTCAGACATTTAAAAAAATAATAATTTGCCTCCCTCACCTAAATTACCCACTTTACTAATTCAGTGCATAGGGATAATTTTTAAGGATCAGTATTTCAAAGCCATTCCCTTCCACGATCTACAACATAAAATTGTAGTTTCCTTTAAAGGCTTCCTCTCTCCAATTTATTCTTTAGTGAATAATGTGGAAATGATATGAGGTACTAAGATTATATGTGGCATTAATGCAAAGCAAAAATGCTGCCTAAAGCATGTTTTATATAATGGTGAATAAAAATGCTAAAAAAAACAACCACCACCACCACCTGCTGAATCTTGCATTTTAATCTCCTCCCCTTAAAGCAGGAGTCCTCAGTTATAACCCCAACCATGCAACTGGACCACATGGCTGACCCCACAATAGCCTTTATTCCAGTGAAATGATTTGTGTGAGGGGCTAGCACATAATAGAACCTTTGGAAGGAGGCGGATAGGCCGAGAAAATATTATCAGATGCTTGGTTTCAAGTTCAAATTCTTTATAGATGGCCTGAAACTGTGGTCAGCTTTCTACTGCGAGCAACACACAAGGTTTACTTTTTTTCCTAACTTTAATGCTGCCAGAATACACATGTACTTTTACTTTCTTAGGAGAAAATGTGTCATTTGATTTCCTTCCAGTTTATGTACTTGTGCCAACAACTAAAATGCTTAAAGAATCAAAATGAATTACTACCCAGAAATGGTGGTCAAAATTCCAAAATTCAATCAATAAAATCGCTCGTCTACACACAAATTAATCTTCAGCCAGTAAAGTTACACATTTTCAAGGTTCTGAGCACACCTGTGCTGTTAAGCATTTATTTCACTTCTTTAAGCAAACTTCAGAAGTACATAAATATTTATAAAAGCAAGCCTACTACTTTTACTCACATATAATCTTTTTTCTGCAGCAAAACCTTGTTAACTCTTGGACAAGTCATAAGCATCCTGAAGGCAGGGTCTACAGTCTCGACATTTTCGTGTCTAGGAGCATCAGCGCAATGCCCTGAGTGTTGTGGCTGTTCCAGAAATGTTCACCAAGTTCCATTTAATTAATTCAGAGCATTCTGATTCTGAATTGACAATGGGGCCAATTTTCAATTTTCATGCGTATCATTCATAAAAAAAAATTTGCAAAGCAAATTAAGGGATTAAATAAAGGGCTTTTTAGGTTACTAAGGAGAATGTTTTTCAAGAACTTGAGAAGCCTTATCTATACCCAATTAATGCCTTCATTATAAACCACGATGTTACCCAAGAATGTGGCCAGCTCAGGTCCAGTTCTGCATGTGTATCTGCAGAGAACGTTACTTTTCTCTTATTCACTTGTCTCCCTGAAATTAGTCCAAATTGGTGATGTTTGACTACATTTTGTGATCTCTATCGAGTAACCACTCACAGCCTCCCCTAAACTTTCCATTTTCTTTTGTTTGTGTCATCAGCCTGTGAAACTGGAGAGCACTGCCAAACCTAAAGCAGAGAAGTGTGATGTATGCTTAAAATATAAGTCACAGTATATTTGGGGATTTGAGGTTTTTCTTTTTTTTTTTCTCTTCTTCTTCAAGCAATCAGCCGATCAAATCCTTCTTCCCTGTCAGCCCTCCCTCTATGTGGAAGATCTGAAATTTGTGAAAATAGGTCTCTCCGTGTAGTTATGAAGCGTAAGAAGATCAGAAATGGCCACAGTTAAGATTTGCTGTAGGGATTTCCCTTTCATTTCTCAGCAACTCTGGCTGAGATGCCCCAGAGAGGATGTGGCATGGCAAGATACATTTAAATGTGAAGGTTATTCCTCCCGCGAATCACTGAGACTAGATGTAGACGTATTTTTATAATGAGAGAGTATACCATTGAACAGGGTTAGTAATTCCTCCTCTCTGTTTGAGGCAGGCCAGCCAGCCTAATAAAGCTTAGGGAATTTGCACAACCCTACCAGGCAGCTGAGGAGACACAGTCTAGGCTGCACACATGCTCATGTGTGCACACATGACAACCAACCTTCCCCCCCCCCCAATCAACTCCTTAAGGTTGGTCTAAATTCTATGCTTGTCACTTCTCCTGCTGAGGGGGTAGGAAGGGGCTCAAAACATCTCCTTTAGTAAAACCAGCGTGAAGATGGCTCCCTCCTCCTGCACTTCTTGTATGGATTGAAGTGCTCAGCACAATGTGTTTGGTTGGTTGTGACACTATCCCTGCCAAGAAAAATTAAGCGCACTCACTGTATCATGCTCCCCTGGTGGCTAAACAGCTTAGGACGGGGCAGGAAGAGAAGGAGCCCTCAGAAAGAAATTCCCTGCAACTTTACTTCACATATTTAGCCCCAAAGCAACTTCATTCATCTTGGGAAACAAGTTACCTAAAAATGCCATATGTGTTTTAAAAAGTAGGAGGGAAAATGCATCTAGTACTAAAAAATTTACAATGCTGTTCAATACTGAAGAGCAGTGCATCAGACACCATGTGTACTTTTTACAAAATTATCTCTCACCAGCCAACTATGTGTTAAAATTCCTCACCCAATAACATATTGTCATTTTTCCAATGCACTTGAGGTCTGATAAATTCCAGAGGACTTGCACTGTTTTTAAGGCTGTGAGATCTCCAAGAGGGAGGCAGAAAGAACGGACAGTCATTTGAATCACTGAGTGACAAGCTGGGCTAGCTCCCTGTATACATTAATAAATTAGAATTTTAATTGTATCTCTGTCTGCAGGAGATGCCCCAGTACTTTAATATGTACCAACAATTGGCTATGTTCTGGAATCTGCAATGTGGCCCCTGCCGCTGACCTCTGAAACACAATTCCCAGTCTGCCTACGGAAACTGTTCAGTTTGATCCTTTCAACTTATTTGAATCCTGACAAATAAGCTCACAGCTGAAAGGTCAACACAGTCATATTTCATCCTCCAGAGCTGTTCTTAAGACATCTGTACAACAAAGCACTTCTTACAGCACCTGCCAGGGGCCCTCAATGGCACTGTACCTCATTAAGACTGTCCCTAGAATTCACGTACATTAAAAGGCGTATGGATTGGAGATGGCTTACCAAGCAACTTGTTTGGGGCAGGGTTAGCAAACAACGTACCCTGCCATTCAAACTCTTCCAATAAAGTGTTAATTGAGGGTTGAACTTTCTCCTAGACAGTGACAGTTCCCCAAGTAGATGAGAACTAGAACTCGTTGCCCAAGGTCAATTTGATCTTTGCAGGATAATTTGGGAGCTGGTATTGGTTCACTCTGATCTGAGACAAGTCAACACAAGTTAGCATTTGGGTTGACCTCATGACCACATTAAATTGGCACCAACTTATACCTACCAACTACTGCTATGCATTTGGTCCCCATTTGTTCAGGATGAGAAGCTCAGCTTTGCTTCCCACTTGGGGGATGCTTACTTCTAGCTATGAAAGCAGCTGAGCCACCTCATACTTGCAAGGGCCCTGTCTTGGATGTGGGCATGGATAACCTGAGTCCAGTTTCTTGGAAATTTCTATGACCATTTTCTACTCTTGAGTCAAAAATCCAGATTAGGTTTTCATGAACTCACTCCTTTTCACTTGGTTAACCCCTGCCCTCAATGTGCCTGAAATAATCAGTTGCCAAAACAGTCTTTTTTGGTATCTTTACATAAAGATTGCTTGCCAGGTTTTATTCGTGATTTAGAAATATTAACGAAAACATCCACTGAAGAATGCAGCGTGTGTTACATTCGTTATTAGGCATATTAAAAGGACTGTACCATCCTCAGTTCTGAGGACAGTTCTTGACACTACTGACATTTTGGGCTGAATACTTCTGCACTGTGGGGGCTGCCCTGGTGTGGCAGGATGTTTAGCAGCATCCGTGGACTCTACTAGATACCAGCAGCATCCATGCACCCTACTTATGACAACCAAGAATGTCTCCAGATGTTGCCCACTGACCCTTGTGGGGTAAAATCACCAGCAGTTGAAAACCACTGCACTAAAGGGAGGTGCACGTGTGTGTACCCCAAGGTAAGCTACACTGCCAAATAAGCAACTCACGCCTGTGACTACTCATCCCCCTATTATATTGACTAAGAAAGCTTATTCCCAACAACAAAATTTGAGGTTGAACAGATCTTTTACCCAACACATCATATTCTGCTGGTAAACTAAAAATGCACCCTCTGAAGAAGATATTCTTACATGACTTGCAATTCTCAGCACAACCCGCTTCTGAATGGCTTATCAGCTATCCCGAAGTGTCTACCATCAATGCTTTTTGGAAGAATGGTTACCTGAAGGGCTGGTGGTTTGTCATTCCTCTTGGGCGATTTTAATCCGCTGACTTGCTGCTGCTGAAGGAGGAGATGTCTTGCCACTTGAAGAGCCTAAAAGGAAAAACGGGAGAGAGATGGGGGCGTGAGTGCACGGGCTCACGGGTTCTTACGGAGAGGGTCCCAGGACCTGCACCTGGGATGGGAGCCCGACATTCCCATCTCTGGGCAAATCAAACAGGAAGCAAAACTTCCCACCAGCCTCCGTTGGGACACTTGCCAGGATTTGTTTACATTTTCTTAGATTTAGCCGATTTCATCCTTAGTTCCTCGGACGTGGCAATCCATAGAGCCACACTTGATTCCTACCATAAATCTGACGTAACACTTGGAGTATGAAGGATCGGGACTTTAAAGAAGGACAGCAGAGAGGCTAGGAAGGGCCAAGGCAGAGAGAATCTTAGGAGATGATAAAGGGCTCCCTCCTCCCCCCTCCAGTACTTCTTGAGGGCTCCTGGGAACTCAAGTTGAAAGTAACATTTTGATCTCATCTGGGTCCAAATAAAGAGGAAAAGCTAAGTGATGAGCCACACTGTGGACAGTTATTCGAGATGATCAAACAGGTAAGATATGCCCAGGATGACCTCCATGGACTATGTAAGGAAAAAGCTTAGAAAATTTGACCTCTGCGTTAACATAAAGGTATATTCTGTACCTGGAAACAAAATCGGTATGTCTAATACAAGTGACTCTTTCAAGAATATATAACATGGGATGGTTCGTATTTAAAGGCAGGAACTGGAGAGGTGGTATGAATCAGAGATGAAGCAAAGGGAAAACTTAAAACGGTCCTTCAAAGAGCAGAAGATAGGACTGATCAATCTTTTAAAAGTTCAAAGGAAAAAAAAAGTGTGTCATCAATAAACTCTTATGAGGACATTTCTTGTCAAAGAAATTAACAGGAATAAAAGCTAGCCACACCTTTGCAAAGTATCAGCAATGGAAAACTGAAGTGTGCAGACGTTGCTAGAAAATCACATGACAAGTTAGGTCAAAGTTAGGTCAACACAGCTGAGAAACAAGAATGGACACATGGAAGCGATGGTCAAGAATGTTCTGAAACGATGTGCTTAGAGTTTAGAGACGGGATGAGATTTCCTGGGGTTACATCAATAATAATTTCTACATGGTGACTAATTGCTTGTGCCTGAAAGATGATGTGCACATCAATGTGGCTGATGTATCAAAAGGGTCTGATACAGTAAGTCTCAGAAGGTGCGTGTGATGCTTGTGTGTTCCTTAAAGAGGAATAGAGATTTCATTTATGTAAAAAGACACTGCACGTAGTTTCAAGAAAAGTTACAGTGGCACGACGGAGTTGGGGACAGGTAAGATGGCACAGAGGTTCCTGTGCACCGAACCTGGGGGGCAGGAGAAAAACAGCCTGGTCAGGGAATTACGGCTCATGAGCGCACACCTAAAAATGCTGAATCAGTGTATTTCTCCTAAAAGGCCAATCTCACTAAACTGAGCTTGTGACTGTACTACGGGAACAAAGAACATTTTCAAAGTCACTCTGTAAGGTTGAGTGGTGCCTTTAAGGGGCTTAAAGGGCGGCAACAAAACAGAAGGTGAGATAAGTGGGTGGCAAAGAAAAGATCTTAAGATAGATGGACCCGTCCTATGCCATCTTCCTCCTGAACCCACCCACCGTGGCCCCAGGAGGAGGTCTGCCGACTGAATGTACCACAGCCAGCCCTTCAGATGTAATATCCTGTCTGTGAAGGGAGAGACATGTTCGAGAAAGCCTGCCTGGAAGAGCCTCCAGAAGAGAGGCTGTCGGAGGGGGGAATGTGGAAGCCAGGACGCCTGGGAGAGTTGCCTGCAACTCCAGCCTGCTGTCTCCGAGCAGGATTCACCATCACTGGACTCCGGGCTTCCTGGTCTCCTTGGAGATGCTCAGTACACGCGTGGGTGTGAAAGTGGGCAGAGTGAAGATTTCATTTATATCATATAAGAAAAATAGTCCCCTTTGCAAGGTGCCTGCAGGAGCAAAAGCCTCTCCTCCTACTATATATGCTCCCTTAGCTATTTCACATGAAGGTTTTACAGCTTTTTAATGAAGGAAAGGGAACTGTTACATATTTTAAGGGCTACCGTCAGGAGCTCCCAGAGTAACAGACTGATCCGCAGAAAAGAGTCTGGCTACTAGTTGGGAGACAGTAGATGACAGTGAAGATAGTGCAGAGAAAGACGTGGTGCAGCAAGGGAGAAACATGAGGCACATTTAATACTAAAACAGAGCAAGCAAAGGAAGGGAAGTCCACACAATCACAAACCTTTGTTAAAATGATTTACCAAGTTCCACCAAATATTTGGAGACCAGGCACTCAATTTTTAAATAACCAAGTGTCAGACAATCTGTGCAGTCAACTCCTCGTTTCAGCAAAAGGGATATTAAGCATCTTTTCTTTAAAAAAAAGCACACGCACACACACACACACAGAACCCATCTGAGATGAGCATGTTCTCAGAGGTGCACCTCAAGAAAAGAAAAAAGTATAGGACACAAACTAAGTTTTAAACAAATGATTTTTGAGCTGTCTCTGTATATTTCCAAATGAGCTACTGGGATCTTTGTGATTATTTTGCTGGTTGGAAAGGGAAAAAAAGAAGTCATTCATGTGTATGACATCTTTTTTCAGACCCAACACGGGGTACGTGAACTTAATCACATCATGAATTCTAGCTCCCCCCGCAGTATTTCCCACAAAGCCCCACTAAAGAAGGTAATCAAGGATAGAGGCACAGGGAAGATAAAGGTTAGGGACTTGTAGAAACACAAGGGGAATTTTAGTCCAACTCCTGAAGAGAGAATGTGTGATCAAGATACACGAAGTGGAATCCACATTTCGTCCTCAGCATGAATGTAAACAGGTAAAATAATTTCAGATATTTGGGACGGAGAGACTGACACTGGTGCAAAGAATTATTCATCTTGAAATTAACTGTTAGGAATTACTCCACTGTAATTCCCTGGCCTTATCCTGAGTATGGAAACAAAGCAAAAGTGAAGTATTAAACCTCCCCACCCTCACCCCCAAAAGTCAACTTAGGTCCCAGCAGGAGTTTTAAAATCTAATTTGTTAGAACTTACAAAGTGCTATGAAATCAACCATTAAAGGGCACTTGCTTTCCTTATTTCTATGATATATAAATCACCGTGATCCTGATTTTAAGTCCCACAACAAAAGAAGAAAAATAAATCCTTAGTGTGTGAAACTGCATATTTGAGCATTATAATGCAAACCTCCAGTATCTACCATCTGCAGAAAGTCAAAGGTACTTATTGCCATGTTCACTGGCAGCCAGTGGAAAAATCTGGAGTGACTGATGAGATCCTTTTGGAAGCTACCAGACCTGTGATCACTTCCACACATAGTTACTTGACGACTGTTTTTACCTTTTACGTGCATCACCACGAGATTAAAGCCTGCCATCTCAGACTCCACGGCCTGAACCTCAGAGATTTGTTCCAATACAAGTGAGGAGTGGGGATGGACTTGTCTTATTTTCCTCACAGTATCTCAATCACAGATGGAGAGAGACACTTGAAGATATTCTGTTTGAAAGTGAAATCAGATCCTCTGGATATAGAATAATAAGGTGCGTGAACATGTGTTTGTATGTGTATGAAAGGTGGTGGGAGGGCGAAAAAAAAGAGAGAAAAAGGATAGAAATAAATGAAATGATTTTTCTTTGTGGAAGCAGGGACCAAAAATGACTCAGTTCCAGGGCCAACTGCTAATGTAAATAACTTAAAAGGTCCCATCCCATCTCTGGAGACCTTTCAGCTTGATGGTGAATCCTATACTGGGATGAGTCAAATCAAGGCTTGCTTTATACCAGAAGTGACAATTGCTTGGCACTGGGTAACTTGGTGCTGTATTTGAGGGCTGGGGTCAGGTTATGCTGAAGACCCAGTTCAAGGATCTCACAGAGTGGAGGCGACTGAGAAAGCCAGGCACTTAGAGCCCAGTTGCACACACTCACATTTATTTCCCATCAACAAGTTAGAACAACGGCTCTGGGGGCTAAAAAGAAGAAAGGGGCAGAAAGCAGGGACGGCGCCACCTGTGACCGGCGAGCCTCCCTCTCTGCCTTGACTGCCTTCTACATCCCCATCTGCCCAAGGGCTGGAGTCACCTTATGATCAGTACGCCACGGGCCCAGCTGGCCTAGTACCCTGCGCAGGGAGATGGCTGCTTGGCTGCTAGGTGGCAGGCCACGCTTTTATACAACCTGGGGATGGAGGAGTTCTTGACACACCTTCCATTCTATTGGTTTCAGATCAGTTCATTTCCATCAACACTTTCACATTCCTAGTAAGTGCCGTTTGTTATTTACAAGTCGCATTTTACGTAAGCATGTTTGTAACTTTTGAGCTATTTACATCTCAAGTTCACAGCAGGTGCTTCTACTTTAGAGGGCTAAGTATCCCTATGTTTATCAAGGTAGCTGATGTTCAAAAAACATGTTTACTGTATTTTAAGAAACATCAGTAAGTTTACATAAAATATGGTTTGAGTAAGCACGCATACATACACACAGCAAGTGGTAGAAGGAAAGAACATTCATACAATTTCTGCACATCACACTTGGTGATGAGGCCTGAGATAAGTTCTGATATGGTGTGTTGGTGGTGGGTGGGGGAGGGGTGCTTCAAAAAATATGACTAACTACAATACTTTAGGTCATCAGTTGTTAGCAAAGTATGACCATGGACCAAAGTCAGCCCATCACCTGTTTATTTTTGTTCAGCTCAGGAGATGAGCTTTTACTTATTTGAAGGGTTGGAAAATAATAAAAGAAGAATATTTTCTGATGAGGGAAAAATACACAGAATTTAGATTTCAGTGTTCACAAATAAAGTTTTATTGGAACACAGCCATGCTCATTTGCTGACACACTGTTGAGGGCTGTGTTGGTACCACAAAGCAGAGTTAAGTACTTGTGACAGAGACCTCGTGGACCTAAAAGCCTAAAATATTTCCTGTGTGGGCCTTTAAAGGAAAAGTCTGCCAACCTATGTCTCAGGTTGCTGGCTTTTTTCTCAGATTTCCCCAAAGATTCCACTGGCCACCGCTGGATGTAAACACAGCTCGCAATCAGTTGGCCAAAATAATTTCAAAATTTTACTCAAGTTGCAAGGACATTACTAATTAGCTCTTCTTAAAGCTCAAACTCATGTTTTTGATTTTCTGAAAAGGAACAGGACATGAAAACAAAATACATAGATGTATATTCCTCTATCTGAAACTGTAAAACGAGTTGCAAACTTTGAATAGGTGGTTCTTCCCGCAGGTTATTTACAACAGCTCAGAGTGTATTGCCTGGATGGGGTGTGAGGTCCTGAACATCCTCAGAATAAAGACAGCACGTGCTGTTGGCTGGTTGAGAAGACTTGGTTGTTTCCTGCCTGCCCTGAGAAGCTGTCCCATTTCCAGCTTCAAAGGCTGCTCTGAGTCAGCCACCCTTCCTCTTCTAATTTCTTTCCTAGACTCTCCCCACCCCTCAAGATTAAACCTGTTTCTCAGATAATTTCACAGGCTAATCAACAGTCCCTGTGCATATGGAAGTGGGAGGAAGAGCTAGCAATAAAAAGCAGCATGGGAAGCTTAGTAGGAACAAAGCCATGTTCTCGCCTTTATTTCTCCACCTCTACACACACCTCGAGTCCCTCTGAGGGTGCTTTCCTTGACTAATGTGTTACTTTGGTGCAACCCAGCAACTAACTAACAGCTTAACGCAAGTGCTCATCACTTAACACAATCTGACAATCGTTCAGTAGCAAGACCTGGGACCAGGCATGCTGGGAAACTCCATCACCACCTTGCTTTAGACACAGAAATCACCGCAGTGCAGGATGGAAAGGTTTGTGGGCCACTTAAAAAAAGAGATATGCCAGTGGCTGAAAGGACTAGTACATGTGTACGTAATCAACATTCTGAGGCAGTGAGTTCAACAAGAATGCAAAATATACACATACACATGTGGATGCATGTGTGTATGGGATATTTGCAAATGGAGCACTTGGTTATCACCAGAAAATGGAAAAGTAAGCAAATGTCATACAGGGATTCTCCTGATTGTGAAAATATGAGATGCTCAAGGAAAGAGTCCAATGCTAGTGGATTATGTAAATACTAGATACACAAAGAAAGCACCGTAGCAGCCCAGCAGGTCATAATACTAGTGTCCTAAGTGAAAAACAAACAAAAACACTTTCCCATTAAAATTTCAATATATGAGGGGTGACAACCATGAAAAAAGCATCACAGAGTTACTAACAGTCTCTCTGCACCAGACCCTGTGTGGTCTACACTACGATACTGCACGTAAGGGTCTAGATTCTGAGCTTGATTCACTTGACGTGATTCCCAAAAGCAGGTGGGATATCAGATCTGAAGCAAAGCCTCAGATCAGTTGGGATGGTGCATCTGAATCAGTGACCTGGAGAGAAAGGTTCTATGCAACATCAGCCATCCTCAGAGTCCTAAGAGCTGGAGAAAGGATCGCATGCTTCGGGGGCATTCCACAACAGTTGACATTTAGAGTGGGCGTGGATTTCTCAAAATGTTCCACAGTCCTTGCAAAGGAGTGTGTGAGACAATATCTAGAGAGATAAGGAGAGAAGCTGCAGCAGAGACAAGCCCCCTCCTCCTACAGCACTCTAACACCACGTGCTCACATTAACGTCAGAAGGGAGAGAAAATGAACAAGTAAAAGACCCCTACTGGTCACTGTCCTAAATGCAGATGGAGGATGGCCATGGACAGTGTCATCCCCACGGGTGGGGGTGGCGGGAGATGTGGCCACGACACAGCATCCCTCCACCAGCGGGACCCAGTGCAACTCCTTCACCCTCCCACACCAGCGTGAACCTCCACCTTCTAGACCTGCCTCCAATGCCACGGTCCCCAAATCCTTACTGACGGGATTTTTATGTGCTTTAAACTGCACAGAGGGTGCTTATCACTGCTCTGAAACTTAACAGGTATATTCCTCACTGCAGCTTTAAAGTATAACAGATAATGCAAAGACATGAGCACAGGGAAGTGGGGAGCTGTGTGTGTTTTAATATCAGTGATTGATCAGAGTGTAGTTTCTTAGAAGAAAGATGACAAATTTTTTTTTTGGTCCTTTTTTAAAAAAGAAGAACTGAGATGAAGGAGACCAGAATTGTGCTGAGCCATGGTTTGCCAGCATTAGAGCTGTGGGGCTCACTCGCCATCCGATACACCGACTCAAGGAGATATCGACATAGAAACATCTGAAGGCGCTAGAGAGGAAGAGGCATATTCTGCTTACAAATTCCACCCCAAAGGAAATCTGGGAAGCAGAAATGGGTCAGCAAGCCCTACATTCACGTGCAATCATAAATAACCTTTTTGATTGACGTATCCACGGAGAGGATACTTCCTGCCAAAGAAGGTAAAGGTTAGGAATTTTCATGAGACAAAGAGAATTGGTTATCTATGATCCTCTTGCAAAATCAGCTGAAGTAAGTTTAATGGCTACAAACAGTCAGAAAGTCTGTTTGAAGTCTCTTCTAAGAGGGAAGAAAAAAAAAAATACCTCACCATCAGACTCCTATCCCATACACCTATTAACACAGGGCCTGGTTACCACCTTGCGGGCTGCTCCTTTTTGGAGCCAGTGCCAGACGCTGAATCACCAGCACCGAGTCTCTGGCACCTGAGTGGTTTCTGGAGGCATTCCATTCGGGTGCTGCCCAAGCCTGAGCCTGTCCCACTCAGGAGAGACGGCAGGACCACAGCCGGGCCGCCAGGACTGCAGGCAACCGTGAAGTAAAACGCAAGTCCAGTTTATTAGAGAATGTCTAAAATGTTAGGTCACCTGCCGCCTCAAACCTGCTTCCTTTATTAAGGAAAGACCAGATGGCACCCCCAAATAAATAATCGGCCCAGTCCTCCCCCAAATTCCCAAAGTAGAAAATCTGGGGGTCACATGCAAATATAAATGAACCAAAGAGAATTATTAACTCACAGTATTAACCCGCTGTTTTCTGCAATTGTCTTTTACGAGGGTGTAGCCCAGCAACTCTCATGATGAATAATCCAGATGCCTATCTTTTCACACCTTGGAATGAGACTTGCTAATTTGGAAGCCAGCAGAAGAATCTGGCTAGGATCATGCTTACAATAATGGGTAATTTTCTGTGATTTTTAGTAATAAAACACTGAACTGAGCGTCCACTCAAACAGGGCGCTGCATTCCTTTTCTCCTTGTGTTGTTCAGTCACATGTACCTGGGGTGCCCTAAAAGGCGTTTAAAGCCCATGAGGGCCCAGCTTCACAAAATACCTTCCTTCCCTTGCCTCAAGTGTTGGCAAAGAAGCAAGAGTGGAAACCAACTCAGAGGCAAAATTCCAGTTGAGATAAAAGACAAAAGAAATAAATTGAAATGGGATGAGGGGAATGACCCAAATAACAATAATCATCTAAAATTTGAACTACTCACTCTTGGTCAAAATGTTACCCAAGGTAAGAAAGGAAAAACAAACAAACAAAAAATCCTCATCTTGCCCCCAAATTTACAGTTCTCAAAGCAGATGCTGCAAATAACACTGATTATGCCCATATAACAATTTAAGATCTGAGGAACACCCAGAAACACGGGGCAAAGGAAGGTAATAATTTCCTGCGTTTAGGATACTGAAATAAAAACAATGTACGGAATTGTTTGCTCTGTGCCAGGTAGTTGCCTTACACTTACTATTTTATTTCTTATGCCCAACATCTCTAAGGGAAGCAGGGCAAGGTTGTAGGATGACCGATTTAAAGTGGAAAAACCATGAGATTGCGGAGTTCAGTGACTTGCCAAAGGTCACTAGTCTATTATTGAGTGGCCAGGACAGAAAAGCAAACACACGCACACAGTGTCTCGGGAGAACTTGGGCCTCACATTCTCTCAAGGTCACTCACTAGACCCAACATGGCCGCAGGTGACTGGCAAACGGACATGCGGTCCCACAGAGCCAAAAACCACATGAGTGAGCCTGGGTCCCAGAGCCTCCAGGATGTGGGGAAAGGCCTTTTCCTGGGGTCACACCTTCTAAATGTGCTGGCTGGCCTCTTTTCCCTACACAGACTTGCTTCTTTCAACGAGATCTTCTCATTTGCCAGGATGCATAGAGCTATGGCCACATCTGCAATTCCGCTCTCCCTGTTCTCTGCGCACGTTTATGAAGCATCCCTCCACGTTCCCCATTTAAATTCTACCTTCCCCAGACAAACATGGCAGGATTTTGCTTACACTGTGGAATCCGTAAAGGCTGAATTCACAGAAGCAGAGGGTAGAATGGTGGTTACCAGGTGGGGGGAATGGAGAGATGCCGGCCAAAGGGCACAGAGGTTCAGTGCTGTGGCATGAATAAGTTCTCAAGATCTAATGCACGGCATGGTGACTGTAGTTAATTGTACTGCATCACGTCATTTAAATTTGCTAAGGGGATACATATAATACCTCACCACACACAAAAGGGTAACTATGTAGGGGTGATGGATTAGCAATTCAGCTCAATGATGGTGCTCTTTTCACAGTGTATACATATATTATATAAACATCAAGTTATATACATATACATTTACATATATGTGTATACATATACATATACACACTCATGTCTGTGTCAAAGATATCACAGTAACATTTAAAAAAAAAGTAAAATGAACTAATAAATTCTACCTTTTTGTAAGAACTCAGTTCACAATCCAGTTCCTTCAAGAGTTCCCTGATGTCCTCATATCAAAGGGACCTGTTTCTGCATTCCTGTAGAGCCCTGTGTGTCCACAGCTGGGACAAAACCCGAGGCAGGCAGACAGGGAGGGCAGAATAAGGCCGGCCGGCCCCTCTGCTCTCCTCACACTGTGCTGACCCCCACCAGCTGTCCAAGTTCACCCCCCTTCCCTTGGGGAGGTGCCGCCTGCCGCCGTCAGCTCTGGGTGCTCGTTCCTTCTCCGAGCCCCCCACACACAGACAAGTCCCCTCTCCCTTGGGTCAGCTGGGTCAAGGCAGGAATTTTTCAAAAGGAGCTTTTCAGAAAGCAAACCGTGGAGAGGCTGAGATAAGAAAGCAGAGATTTCTTCTCACAACGGAGCCCAAGTCCAGTCACAGCTCAGGCGCCGGGATGCCCATGTGCCCGCTCTGTCTTCATCCAGGTCAGATCTGCTCTCTCCACCCACCAGCGTGGCTTTCTGGTCCAGTGGGATTTCCAACCACTGGTTTCTTAACTCACTTGTAGATACTCACACTCTGCTATCACTGCCTGCTTTCATTGCCTCTGTGTGTGTGTGTGTGTGTGTGTGTGTGTGTGTGTGTGTGTGTGCATGTGTGTGTGTCTGTGTTAAATAACTGTATTCTTTAAAAAAAAAAAATTTCTCTCCATGCTTTCTCCATCACAGTTTTGTTGAAATGTATTAACATATAACACTGTAATAGTGTTTGGTGTACAACATGATGTGTATATATTTATACGTAAATTAAATCGATTGCCACAGTAAATGTAGTTAATAAACATCACCTCATATAGTTATTTTTTCTTGTGATGAGAACTTTTAAGATCTATTCCTCTTAACAACTTTCAAATGTATGATGCACTATTCATAACTCCAGTCCCCGTGCTGCATGTTACATCTGCAGAACTTAATACCTTGTAACTGAAGCTTGTTGCTTTTGACGACCTTCACCCATTTCCCCCATCCCCTGCCTCTGGCCATCACCAAACTGTTCTCTGTTTCTATGAATATTATTATTTTAGGTTCTACATATAAGCGAGATCATAAATTATTTGTCTTCCTTTCTTTGACAAATTTCAGTCAGCATTAATGCCTGCAAGTTCCACCCATGTTGTCACAAATGGCAGGATTTCCCTTCTTTTCTATGAATCAATGATATACATGTGTGAGTGTGTGCGTGTGTGTGTGTGTGTGTGTGTGTGTGTGTGTGTGTGAATCACATGTTTTCTATCCATCACCCACTGACAGACACTCAGCTTTTTTCCATGTGTTGACTATTGTACATAATGCTGAAATGAACGTAGGGGTGCAGAAGATACTTTTTCAAGATAGTCATTTCCCTCAGATACATACCCAGAAGTGGGACTGCTGGCTCATACAGGTTTTGAGGAACCTCCATACTCTTTTCCATAGTGGCTGCACCAATTTATACTCCCACCAACAGTGCACAAGGGTTCCCCTTTGCCCACATCCTCACCAACACATCTTATCCTTGTCTTTTTAACAACAGCCATCCTAACAGGCGTGAGGGGATAGCTCATTGCGGTTTTGGTTTGCATTTCCGATTAACTGCATTCTTCAAACTGCTTGGTCGATGGAGATGAGGAATAACACTAATAAGAGCTGCAATCTTTTGAGCAGTATTGCCAGACAAGTACTAAACAATACAGCAACACTGCCTTGATTTTCACAATTCTTTGAGGTGTTAAAACCCGTGAACAGATACACAAACACAGCAACAGAGAAGTTACATTATAAGAATTATGTGAGATATACATGGATGTCCCTTAGAATAGTACCTGATTTGGTAATTACTTATTAAATAGAAACGGTTACTACAATATATTGTACCACATGTAAGAACATGTATTTTGTGAGAAGTAAAGAGCCCTGTATCCCACCCAGTGATCTCAAACTATTAGTTGTCCTCTTTATAAAAGTCCCTGAGGAAATCAGTTATCCTCTGTTGAGTCCAAAGGAATCTAAGGCAGACCATGTTCATTGTACAAAAAGCGAACTGAGGACAAGAGGGGACATGCTATTTGCTTGGGGCCACACAGACGACTTGCCCGTGACAGTCCTGCCTCTTTCCATGGGCAACGGCTCTTGAGCAAACATGGCTCCTTCTGATCCTCCCGAAACCCTGACCTCTGCCTTGCCTTGACTCTTAGAGTCTTACAGCAGGAGGGGCTGCCTAGAGGCCAACAGTGAGCTGGCTGGAGACAGTGTCGTCGAAGAGGACACCACAGATGAACAAGAAGGTACCTAACACTTCCTGAATGCCAGCTGGGTATCTGGCTGAGTTCTAGTTGCTTTATATAAACAGAAAGTTGACATAACATGCCAAAGGTCACATGATCTGGATTAGAAGCCCATCACGAGTACTTCAGCAATGACAACCAAAACCGGCCTCTGACCAACAAATCTGAGAACTGGGGATTCTTCCATTCGCCTAGAATTAGAACTGCTTCCTTGATGTGACCAAGAAAAATTTAGAAATGTTTAGAAGAATATATTCAGTGAATCCAAGCCACACTCAAAGGTAACTTTATAGTGAACTTTTTGAAGACTGTATCCTTTATATAAATAAAAGTACATATACATCTACTACAGATAAAGAATACAGCAAGAAGAAAAATAGATTGAATGGCTCTGGTCAAAGAATTAGAAACATTTTCTTAAAAAGGGGATTAAAAGCAAAACTGAGGTTCAGACAAGACAGCTGTGTTCACAGAGTTGTGCTCACAGAGTGAAAATGATCTTTGGAACTTCCAGTGACCACAGTTTAGCATAAGGTGAAACTTGAGTCTCCAGGGATGAAGAAATAGGGAATCTCTGGGAATTTGGGGGAATTACTGACCCTGGGAGAATTATAGCAATTCCAAAGAAATAGAAGTTTGCTTTGAAAAACATGAATGTATTGCCTTACAAGCCGTAGACATGGTGGTTAAGTGGTACCAGTCATTCTACCTGTATTTGAACCACAGCTCCACTACTTGCTGGCTGTGTGGCCTTGGACAAGTTACCTAACCTCTCTGTGCCTCTGTTTCCTCAGTATAAGAATGGAAGGAAGTAACAGTTCTTACATCATAATTAGTACATGTAAAGTATGTAGGCTAATGCCTGACATTCAGTAAGTGATTCTGAAGTGTTTTTAAAAAAGCATTTTGTAAAGATTACTGACAGTGAAAGCAATAAGCTTATGGTACAAGATAGGAAAATGCATAAGTGAATTAGGAAAATAAAAAAATCAAGTGTAATAACATCAACTACATGTGACACACTGTCAACATGTGGGGGTGTGCTCAAAAAATCATATTATTTATGGAATCATACTATTTATGGTCTGTTGAAAATTGCTTTTTAAAACAAAAAACATTCTGAATAGAGATTTTTCTAATCTAATTTCTAGATTCAGGTCCTGACTAACAAACAGTATTGGGAACCAAACAATCTAAATACTAACACTCTACTCCAGAAACTTCTGGAAAAGCTCTCAACCAAGGCTTTAAACTGCAAGTGGCCCTGGGCTTAGTAACCATAGGGAGGAGGCCTAAGACATCCCAGAACTAAAGAATCCCACATCTAGGGGTAACAGGATGTTTCAATTCTTTTGCCCCAGAGGCCTAAGCACAGGGCAACTTCTGACTTCCTCAGCACAGCCAATAGGCAAACTCACTTGATTTCCGTGGACTGCCAACGACGTGCTGAGTTAATGTGAAACAAAACAAAAATCAAAATTTTCAGCCCATGCTGTATCTTTCAAAAAATACATCCTGGCTTTGACCCTCAAGAGGGTAAAACTCAGCATTACTCTTCACTGGCTCCTCCCTCCCACCACCACCATCAACACCACACACGAGCTGTATTTTCCAGTCCCAGATCTTCACGGTTAAACATTTTTCTCATGAGACTGCCTGTGGTCAGAGCTATGTCACAGGGAAAATGCTTCTCATGGCATCTACACATCACAGCCCTGCCAGGCCTGGCCTGACCAGTAAGTACAGACACACCCGGAAACTGTAAACTATTTTAACAACAGGCATTTTCCCACCTCAAAAGAGGTAAGTCTTTGCAGCCTACCTATGTCCCAAGGCTGCTCTGAGGACTGATGAGTTAGCATTAGTCAGGCACTTTGATTTCAACAAAGGGCTGTGTAGAAGTACAGAGTATGATTATCCAACACAACTGCCTTTCGGAGAGTCACCCGAGGTGACAGCAGAGGCGGCAGAAAGGCTCTTGCTTCCATTCTTGTCATCCCAGGGCGAAGCCCCCTCCCAGTTACATACATGCAGGACAATACTGGTGGGAGCTGCCCGTGTTTGTGTGCAGCTGCGTTGTTCCCTTATATAGTCAATGAAGAGGGAATCCCTCTGTGTGCATATTTCCATTTCGCATTCCAGAACAGTATAGGCAACGAAACAGATTCTCAGCTGTGATTTATAGCTCTTGACACGGCTGGGCCAGGCACAGTGCTAGGATCACACCCACCATTTTTTTCAGGATGTGTATACACGATGAAGGCCCTGTTGAAAACCGTGCTCTACGTATTTAAAAATGTCCCCAAGTGGGCATATATGTCAGTGCATGCCTATGTATAAGGAAGGTCTACAAGGAGTCATGCAAACTCCACCTGGGAATTCAAACAAAAAAATTAACATTGTAGTTTGCTGGTTTCTAAGTCTACACCGAACGTAGATGTGAGCCTTCCCCTAGTCTCTGGAGGCCTGGATCTGAGATAACAGCGACCATGAATCACTGTAGTAGTTACATAACATTAAAGACTGGTAGGTGTTTTGAGGGACAGAATGTATGCATGGACTCTCTGCATTATATTACCTGCCTGGCATCTTTAAAGACAGAAGCACAAGTGGGCCTGTAATGAATTATGCTGTGCACTGCTCACAGAAACTCTGGTGTAGTTTCCTTTAACTGAGCTGTTCATGTTGAGATTTCAAGCCAGAACACACAGCCTTCAGCAAAACTCTTAAGAGTCTCTGATTTGTCAGATGGTATCACTGTTTAAAACACACACACACCATAAAGTAGAGCTACTGAGGCAGGCATAACTAAGGAAAGCATCTAGAAAAGCCAAACCACAGAACAACTAATCCTGGGATATCCTGCCCCATAAAACCATACACGATGATAGATTCTCAGTAAGAAGCCTGGCATATTCTCAGAAGGCAAAAAAGACACCTGAGTCTTAAGGGTTAACTCACTTGCCTTTAAAAAAAAAAAGATATGTAATTTCCTTTTATCATAAAACAATGCATTTATTATTTTCTGTGTATCTGTTAAAGGGCATGGCTTTCTGAGTGGAAAACAAAACAGAACTCGGTCACATGTTTATTTGCTTCACCTACTCCCTTCCCCTTCTGATAAATAATCAAACATGCCATCCAGAAAAAACAAAACCAGCGAGCTGGGAAATTTGATGGTCATCAAATAGACTGAGATACCAAGAAAAGCAGCCCACTGTTCCCACACTGAGTTTTCAGCCCCCACACCTACACTAACATCTGAGTAAATACCTTCAGTCACTCTTTCCATTTTCCCTGCAATTACTCCTACTGTTAAACAAATTGTCCTTAAGGCAGTCGCAAGGTAGGTTTTTTTTTTCTTGCAAAGTAGAACAACTTCTGAACATTAAAAAAGCCAGCACAGCAACCCCCACCCCCACCCCCTCACATATACCCTTATTTATTCTATTTGTTTAAAGATTTCTTCCATCAGAGGTTTGGACAACTACAGAGCGTATTTCTCAATTCTAACAGATGATGTTGTAGACAATAAAATTTAAGGATATTTAGTCTGGGGACTAACAAACAAGGTTCAGAGTTAATAACCATTCCCTTAAGATCAAAAGAGCTAATTTTCCATTTCCTGTCTATTCCCTGACCAGTACACAGCTAAAACACAACAAAAAAAATTAGCACCTGGCTTACCAATATACTGAAGTTGGGGGGTCAGGGTTGGGGGAGTGGTGTGGAAGGAGGGGAGGGAGGCAAGAAGGACATCAGACAGGAAAAGGTGGAACCCTTTTTAAAAAATGTCAAGCCATGTGTTAAAAAAAAACCTCATTTCAACAGAGAGGTCAGAGAGCAATCCCATGGCTTTTGGACACAGAGTGGAGAAGCAGCCCAGGTCCGAGGGCTTTCCCTGCCATACTAATTATACACAATGACAATTCTGAAAAGAGCCTTCCAACATCAAAGTTAACAACCATCGCAGAAAGTGAGGCGGGCTTCCTCTCTCCTTCTGCAGCCCCCTCCGTTTAAACAATAGTCATCTGAACGAGATAATGACCGTGCTTGTTTCAGCAGCCGGACTTTTATTGGCATGAAATTGGTACAAAATATTATCAAGACCGAATCACCAATGATGACGGTGTCGTGATGCAAACATCAGAGGACAATCCTGCAGACGCAGATTTACAAAGGCACCATTCCTGCACACTCTCTGACTGCTTGTGGTAACAGGAAGCAGCAGAAGGCAACGCAAAACAAAGTCGCAAATGAGCAGAGCGAGGGTCGCGTCTGCGTCCCAGCCTGTAAAAGCGTCCTGACAACACACGGCAGCTTGCTTAGCTGCTAATAACCGCAGACACTTTGGAAAGCAAGAGTCAATTAACAAGGAGGGAGAACGAACCGGTCCTCTCAAATCCCTCAAAAGAAAGACGCTTTCAATGAGCAGGGCTTGGGGGTGGGGGTGGGGGATGCTGAAAAAGCAGTAACCAAGTTGGATCATCTTAGTTTGCCCTTCAGAGGCTGGCTGCACAGGAGCGGATCCCTAGTTTAAAAGTTTAACCCAGAGAATGAAAGTGTTCCTTTTTTTTTTTTTTATTTTCCTCTGGACACTTACAGAGAAAATGAAGAGTTTGACGGAGTGAGCTCGCACTGCCTGCCTTTGGATTTCCGTCTTCTTGCTGTAGATGGGTTCTGGCTGTTTCTGTGAAGCGGGGGTTGCCGAGTGGTAAAAAAGATGTTTGAATAAACAGGAAGTGCTGTGCGGCTGAAGCACACTCGAGGAGAAACACACTGGAACATTGCCCTTTGTAGGCAACCTCAGGGACGCTTGTCTCCACGGGAGCTGCTGGGCTCTCACTAAATGACAAAGAAACCACAAGAATTCCTCAAGTAATTCTTCACTTGCAGAGTTGAAAGATCAGTTGGAGCTTGCAGGTAATTTTCAAAGTTGCATTTAGCCCTCAAAGAAATCTATAAATGCTGCCCGTATCTAAATCACTCCAGGTCTGCAAAAGCAAGCACAGAGAGCATCAGAAGTGTGCCCCGGCTCGCCCAAGCCCTAACCAAGCGGAGCTCTATCACGCACAGACACCACCGCCAGGGTTTGGGGAAACCTGCTCTGGAGATATTTTTGTGGTGACATTTACATAGGCAGGATGCTTTCCAAAAAAAAAGGAAGAAAGAAAGAAAGAAAGAAAATTAAGATTCTGCAGACTTTAGAGGATTTTGTCACATATATTTTTAAAGAACACGCTGTCCCGCATTCCAGATATGCCCTTGATCTTGCTTTCGCTGCTTTTCCTTTACATTTTCCTTCTCTGCACCCAAACTACCTGTTTATCTCAAGATGCCTCGCTTGCCTGCTCCAATGCTCCTTCACCGTCCCAAACTAATGATCAAAAGTCCTGTCTTCTGTCACTCAAGTAACTTGACAGTTACTGTAAAGAAAAGTAAACTGGGGAAGGTAGAGCAAGTCAGCTTGAAAAATAGAACGAGTCGTCGAACAGCCATACTCAATAAAAGACGAACAGGGGGAGGGAGGCGGAGGAGAAAAAAAAGATTCCTTCTGAGAATGTATTGCTGTGTGGCAGTGTTCCTCTGCCACGGAAGCAACTGATTTGTTATTTAGCGTGGAATGCTGGACTGTCTGTCATCCAGGTGCTAATACTCGGCTAAAATAACTCATTGGGAACTGTCAGTGGGATGTTTACATAGGCCCCGATCTTTTCTTCATGGAGGGAAATTTTTTACTGGAATTCATCTTCTTTTGATCTCACATTCAAAGCGACGGCAGCTTGATAGACATTCAAGTCTGAAAGCAAATCCAGACGCTGAAGATAAACCGCCAGAATTTGACAGGCAGAAGCATCTAAAGCTTATAAAAATGAAGAGAACAGCATGTTGCCTGAGTATTACAATAGCAGAAATCAAGAGACATATTAGGTGGAACTGATCAGCCACAAAAACAGTTCAAAAGGCAGATCACAGGAACAGAGGACTAGGCTAGGAGAATAAAATGGCAAAGACCTGGGTTACTGCCTCACCTCCCTTGGAGCCAGACTGGCGCTTCCATGCATGCCTCTCTGCTTTTAGGGGGGTGGGCTAATCAATTCTAGTCCCCTGTCTAACTCAGCTGGTCCACATTTTACTGTTGAGCAAATGATTTTTTCAACAGTAAAATCATTTTTTTTTGTTTTTTTTAAGGAAATCATTTGCAAATGATTTCCTAGCAATCTATTTTCCAAGGGGCAGGGGAGAGAGGCAGACCCTTACCTTGCTCAGTGTCCAGCACGCTGCATTTTATTAGCACTCCCTGCATATGCTCGGTGATGCACTTTCCAAAGGCACCTCGCCTGAGTGGCATCCCAGGGGGCAGTCAGGAACACCGTCTCTCAGCAGAGGCACTCTAAGTTCTAGATGGGGCTAGAGAGCTCTAAGCAGACCAGTTCCCTAAAATGGCTAGTTACTGAATGAACACAAATGCTCCAGCCTCAAACAGACGCGCTCGGTCCTACAGATACAGAGCTGCTCAATGCCTGGGAGCCAACTAGAGCAATTCCATAGAGGAATTATCGCAGGAACGTGCCTTTCTTAGAGGCACACAATTATTTCTTTTTAAAAATAAGCCTCTTATTCTAATTAAAGTCAGTACATATAATGAAAAAGCAATTCTCCCAACAATTTTGTACTTGAGAGCTGTTTGTGAACAAACACTGAATGTGAACAGCCAGCATTAGGTCAGACAACAGAATTCCACATTGGATTTTAGCCTGCAGTTGCTCCTGACCGCAAACACCCTCTGTGACTGCAGATATAGATTTCTTGCATCACCCTTGGATTTTTAAAATTAGCCCCTCACCCCCTTTTTGCATAATAAGCCAACAGTAAAATGTGGATTTAAAAAGCGTACTAACCAGTTCAGTTTAGAGCTTGCCTCATGACCACACGATTTCTGGGTGACTAAGTCACAAACATAAAAAAATGAACAAATAAACAAAACAAAACCCTCCTGGATTCTAAGACTTGTTTTCTAAAAGTTACTTTCTGTCAGGCCTAAGTGGCTCTATCTGATGTGCTAAAGCTGATTCCCTTTCAACTGTTTTAGTTTGTCATGTTAAAAGTCGCCACTATTCTTCTCCAACCTTAAAAAAATAGTTGCTTTTAATACTTACTCCAAAAATCTCCCCACTGAGCATTCCACGCTGCTGTCATGGTTGCATTTACCCAACACAGGGAGGTTTACATGTACAAGTGAAATGCTGATTCCCTTACACATTATAAAATACATTGTTCCTTAAAAAGAATGCAGTCACTACTACCCAGTGAGGCGGGAAGGAGCAACATGCCGTTTCTCATGGCCATTAAAGCCTTTTAAAGAAAATCTGCCATGTATAAAGACCTTCATTAGTGTAATTAAATGACTGTTGGGTTTTTTTTTTATATAAACAACTTTTGATATTGTCATTTAAAGACCTCATAATCATATCCTTAAAAGAGCTACCATTTTTAAAAGGGATTGTCTGCTCAGGGCCATGGAACAGTAGCCATACTGTGCGCCGCTTCCTCTCTCTCCCTTTCAGACTTCTCCTGGACTTGAATGTCACCATAGACCTTGAATCCTTGAATGTGAAATGGCTTCACGTTAATTGCTCTAATTGCTTGAAGATGTGCACGCAGGTGAAACCTGATCCCTGTGGCCACTGTAGACTGAGAATAACACTGGAATGTTTACACAGTGGTTTGATTTTAATAGACAGGAGGGTTGAGTTTAAGACAGCAAAAACACAGCTAATAGGTGACCCCTTAATGTAGTCCTCCTTTAAAAAAAAAAAGACACACAACAAAATACAATTTCATGTTCTAAAAGGCAGGGTCCTAAATGCCAAGGTTATTTGTTTGACTCTTGGGAGTGAGCACCGTTATGTTGCACCTGACATTTACACCCGAATCTCTACCCCGAATTTTTTTTTTTTTTTACCTTTAAACAAAAAAGCACTTTATATGTCAGTCACCTTACAAACAGATGATGACTGTATGGTATTTCCAAGTAAGTGCACTCATTTAAATTTTAAATTGAGTATTTTTCGCTACTGCAACTCTCCCTTGTCCCTTAAAGGGGAAGCTTCGGATCTCCTCATTTATCCCTTCCCATCTTCTACTCCCTCCACACCCCATTTATGGAATTCCCAACCCTTGTACATTCTCAGACTGTGGTTAGAACTGAACTTAACCATCCCATGTTGGTGCTTTAAGACAAATGTGCATCTTTTGGGTGCCTTTCTCCTGTGTTTCTGTGGTCTGCTTCTTGTCTAGAGGGGCTCAAGCAGCCAGGGGAGTGGCCGACACAGTTACTCAGTGACAGTGGCCACTCTGCCTGGGTATTTGAATGAATTGAGATGGAGACGGAGGTGTGATAATGGCTCCCCAGAGACTGCTCTTACCAGAGCACAAATGTGACCAATGCTGGACAGGAAATATGTGAGAGTAGGACCAAGATAAAAATATAACAGTGCCTACAAGGTGTCATGAGCAAAAGGAAACCCACAAAGATTCAGGGTACAGGCTTAGACAGGTGTTCACACACACACACACACACACACACACACACACACAGAGGCTTAGACAGGTGTCCACACACACACGCACACATACAGACACACACACATATCTATCCAAGATCTGAATGTGCGGGAATATTCTGTATACAGCCAAGGAAACACTGCTAACCAGGAAATAAGAAACATTTACAACAGAAGGGAAAATAATACCACAAAACAATAAAATGATTTTGAGTTTAATCTGGGCAGTTGAAAGCAATAGATACGCTTTGTTATGGATACTTCTTCTGACAGTGAAATACAAAGTGCAGAAGGAAAGGAGCAAAACAAGGTCTTTTTAAAGCTCTGAAACATTTTTAGTTATATAAGCTAAAGGATAAATACAGGAGCTTCCATGGCCTGGACTATTTGTCCCCAAACACTGAAAGACAAAAAAACGGAACAAAACTAACGGCATGGAACCTCCTTTCCCATCATAACCACCGCACACGTTACAGACACTTGTACTGTGTTCTCCAAGTTACAATCCCCTAGGAAGAAGTAATGTCTCCCCCTCTGAGAAAGGAGGGGGGCCAAGTATCCATTTATCCTTTTTTTAAAGATTAAGTATAAACTAGTCCAAGCCAGTGAGAGGAACACTGAGGGAAAAAGTAAACAGGTCCCCCACCCCCCACCCCCAAAATAGCTCTCCTTTGAAAGCTCTATGCAGTGAGTGCCTGGTACCAGGGGCTGCCCTGTTCGTCTGAGGGGTCAGCAAAGCTATGCTAAACTGACAGGTTCAGTTTACAGCAGGCCAGAACTTTGTTTGGATATACTGGCCTTGCTCACCGCCAGCTTAACAACAGATGGCTAGAAAACTTTCATTATGCTGCACAGGACTGAACTGCAAACAACCCAGAAAACTGTGAAAAGTTTAACTCTCTCTAAACCAATGTGCCAAACTAGGGCCTGCCCACAGCCAGGGAGCCAGATGAGGGCCACAGCACCGTGGACGTGATGGGTAAAATGAAAGACTGTTTGCTAATGGCCCAAGTCAACTAAAGGCACTATTCCAGACACCAGAACAGCAGCGAGCCTCCCAAGCCTCGATTTTAACTGTTCAAAGCCCAGACCTTATAAGGAGTTGTAACCACTGAGCCGCCGCCTTTTTTATTTTCCCAAAATGCACTGCCAGACTTCCCCTCCCTCCGGAGAAATAAAACCTTCCTCCAGACAATACCCAAGCTCCGTTCCTGTCTTCCTTCCCTCTGGAAATTGGAAGGACACCACCAAATAGTCCTAGATTTAAATATGATTTATCCAAATCTGTATATAATTTAAATATTCATTAAATTGATTCAATCACATGAACCCTAATATCTCCTAATGCTCCAAGACAGGTTATAAATGCACCTTCAAAGGTTTAATTCAATTGGCAATCTGAGCGGTCTTATCACCAGAAATGTGTTATTTTCACATTATTCAAGAAATGAACAAATGCGTTTTCCACAAATGTATTTTAGAAGCTACCCTTTCCTGTTATTGAAAGAAAATTGTGTTTATTACTCCTTTAGCATAGTGTAAACTCATAAACGTCAACAGACAGTACAAGGAAAACTGTCAACTAAATATTGTTTCCTTCATGAGCTGTTCTTCCAAGTCAATTATGCCTTTCAACTTCTGGGGCATTGTATGATAAACTGGCAGTAAAAATCATTCACATTAATATACCATGGTGCCTTGCCTGCAAAAGGTAATTAAAGAAGTAAATGACTCATAAGAATAGACATATTAGCTGCAAAATGAAAGGCAACTGAGCTGCCACATAAAAATATGTACCATTAAGATACTGAATTTTCATATTCCTGTAATCAGCTTCAGTAGACTAATGCTTATTTAATCCAGTTCTGTGCTAAGTCCATCAACAACTGTTTTTTGCTGTTTTCTCCTTGACTGAACATTATGAGAGCAGGTCTGGAATAAATACTGCAATGAGATTTTTGCATACTCAATTGAAGAACAGGTTTTTACATTTTAAAATCTATTTTTCTTTCTCTGAGAAATACACCATAAAAAAAAAATCACTGGTGGGAAAAAAATATACATACGTTGCTAGCTAGACATGTCTCCTGAAATGGTAGAATATTTCAGGGAGATGGGATTCATCTCTGTGCTCACCTATTCTGCCCCATATCACGATCAACACAAGGAGAAGGGTGTCAAGCCTCTACTTGCCACACCTCTGCCGCCTTCAGGAAGCGCTCCCTTTGGTTGACAATGTCTTCCATTAACACTAGGAGGATGAGAGCGAGGTACCCTTTGGCAGGGATGGAAAGAGAAGGCAAGGAAGGAGGAGGGAGGTGGGAGGTGGGATGGCAGAGCAGGACCTCGGACTTGCTTGGCGACCTTCTTCCTTCCCTTCCCAAGGGTTAGCCTCCTGCCTGCACAGAACCTCCTCAAAGGGATGCAAACTGCCCCTCAGATCAACTGCTCTACTTTCCACTCTCTGGCTTTCCACCCGGCACGTTGCTGTGTTCTTCCTAGCCTTCCCCCTATCATTCCCCCACCAGTCCAGACGGGCTGCAGGAAAACATCCCCCATGCGGTCTGAGATTTGTCACTGGGATTTGCTCACTTCCCTGCTTCTGACCAGTGGGATGAGTCCACTATGAGCACTACTAATATTTCTGGGAAATTGAGAGGTGTGAGTTTCCTGGAGGTAGGAGAAATGCTTGTTCTCATTTTGGAAATTAGGGTTCTTGGTTGATAGACATCTGATACACACCCTCGGCTTTGCCAGTTCAGTTTGGGAGTTTTAGCTCTCGGAAAGTCTTTGCAATTCCCCTGATGCTCAAATCCAGCACTGAAAATTAGTCTATACAACCTTAGTATTATCGGCCTTCCATTGTGTTGGCCAGCAATTCACTCACTTTCAGCAACATCTAAATGCATCTAGACGGGGTCCACAGACTTAGTAAAATATCCCAAAGAGATTCCTGACCTGTTTGTTTTGTTTTGAGATCACAGGCTTTCAGAAAAGGCAAAGTTCTAGGTTTCTCTATGAGCTGTACCTTCTCCCCTTGCCTCCTTCTGCGGGCACAGAAATCTCTTTGGCTCTAAAACTAATGAGCAGCCAGCTGGGCTCTCAAGGACAGTCCAGGATGTGAGGGCGGCTCGACGAGGACCCTTTGCTGTTTGTTTATCTTTTAACAGTTTGCAGAACTGTCGAGAGCCTCACAGATCTAGGCTCGATTTTTCCTTGTAATGTATTACTGTCTCCACATTAGAGCAGACACCACTGGGAACCACAATTAATGAGCTCTAGTCCTTTTCCTAGTTCAGGAACAAAGGTTTCTGTGTGCACAGTATGGTGACACTGTCTAGAGGACACATGTGGAAAGAGGTGCAAATGCTTCTAATTGCTTCAAAATGGGATTTTTAATATTTAGGAACATAACAGCATCAGGAAATATGAGCACTTTCAACATCCTTTACAAATGAGGCTTCACGAAGTATTGTTGGCTGTTAATAACACATCATTATCAGAAATGGGAAGTTATAAATACCATGCATGTAACCTTTGCATTCATGCGAATTAACCTATACATAAGCATATAATGATACATGAATTTGTTTTTAAAAATACATTAAAAAAATAATAATAAAGGGCCCTCTTTGGTTAAAGAAAGACAAGAAGGCAGGCCCTCTGAGCCTGATATTCCTTAGACCTTAGCAGATTAGGCCTCCAATGTGTAATTAAGAAAGACAACCCCGGTTTTTAGAGTAATTAGGGGCTGTGGGAAATAGGATACTATGTCTCCAAAGTGTTACAAGTATACCACACTTCTAAATAACCTGAGATGCTTGGGAAGTATACTCACTACCAAGGGCAAAGCAGCTATGCAGGGAGGGAACAGTAAATGACAGACTGGCGTTCAAGTCCATTAGCTGCTAGGCGATAGGAACACATTCACTAGCATGCGACCTGTGAAAAATCTTAGATCTCTTTAAATCTTTGAATTGGATTACTGCATTAATTCTTAAGAACTGCAATCCTTCAACCAAGTCAAATTACCCTCATTAACAGTGGAAAAACTGCCTCTGCAATAAGTTTGAAAAAAAAAGATATTTATTACCTATAATCACTTGCTCGTAGGCCACCTAGAAATGTGATGAACTGATGCCAACAACTTGGGAAACAGGGGCATCCCGATCCCTCATATTCATTAGGGTCGAAATAAAAATGTCAGTGCTGGTGTGGTATTTGGGATCTTTTTCCCCCTCCACATCTACAGGACATTTCCTTTTATTATTTCAACCCTCTGATAAGACACAAATGGCCACATTTTAGAGGAGAGGAAGCTGGCGCACATGTACACGGAGATACTGTGCCAAGTGCCTGAGCCTCCCTGGGCCAAGTAGGGGCAGAGCAGGATGTCCCCACCCCTCCGTTCTGGGTTCCCACTGCAGGAATGAAGTCAGAACCTCAGACGTCCTACGCCACTGTGATACAAGTCACACCAAGGGAATTAAAAGGCAGGCTAGATAAATGGACAAATAGGAATGCAGCATGGAGTGGGGAAAGGGTGATTCCTGTAAATAAACAAAACCGAAGCTGCCTCAGTTCCTCCAACACCACATTTGCTGTTACTGTTTGACCTGCCTTGAGAACTCATCAAAGCGTCCTTTCGCAGCCAGAACAGAAATGTAAATGGCTCTGCTCTCCCTTGTCGCTCCCTAAAATGGTCTCATCAGAAATGTGAGAAAGGCTTGACTGGGTTTGAACCACTTCTGGTGCTTTATGGAGAATGAGCTCCTAGGAGCCCCACTGCCCGCTCGCTGTCTCTTGGCTCCAGAAATGGGACTGCTTTGGTTCTGGACGTCCCGACATGAGCCCAGGGCAGGGCAGTCCTCACCACTGAGGAGACATGCACCGAGGGAAGGGCCTGGGGGGCGGCCGGCCAGTGGGAGTTTATTGAAACAGGCTATGTTTATGTCATGCGTAAGGAATGGGACAAGGTGAACAGGTAGAAGTGGCTTTCCAGAACTTGACAGTAACCAATACTTTTAAAGAGCTATAATAAAACGCTAACCTGAGTTCATAATAAAAATCCAGAGGTACTACATGGCCTCTGAAGTGCTTTCTGAATCAACAGAAAAAGAAAAAAAAAAAAGATACATTGTGCTTAGGATAGTTGCATATGAAAGGCCTTTATTTCAATCTACAGATTTGAAATTAGACAGTTCTTACTTAGTGTATGATGATAAAAATCAATTCGAATATTATCTCCAATGAGACTATAATCTACAGTAACCCTTTCTAAACACAATGTCCAAAAACCAGTTGTTAAGATGAGCATTTCAATTCATGCTGTCAGATTTGCAGAGCCATGGTAGTCTTAAAATAATGAAAATAGCACACAGGAATCTCAGCCTGTGTCCATCATTTGCATTCACGCCCTTTTATCCTGCCAAAGACCTTTCAAGGTGGGAATTTATCATACCCACTTTACAGAGTACAACAAGGCCAGGGAGTTGAACTATCTTGTACAGAGCCAAAGAGCTTCTAAGTAGGTCCATGTCTGCTTGGAGGTGAAGGTGAAATGTAACAGGAATCAGAGAGAGAGGCTATTCAAAGAAGGGTTGGGAAGAAACAGCTATCGGTCATGGGACATTAAAAATTTGCAGGAATCGTGATCCAAACATCAGACAGTCCGTGACTTGGAGATTCATCACCCACCTCCTGCCCAGTGGCACTGCATGTTTCAAAGGACAATATGGAAATTGTTCCTCTTTGGCTGTACCATTTGTAGGCTCTCATCTCTCAAGAACTTTATGACTGTCAATAGGGTGCTTTGCAAACAGTAAATGCTTTAGCAGTGACCTCATGATTAACATGGTTCATTACTCTAATAACCTTTCAAAACAAATGTTAAAGTTGCCTTTTTCGCAAGTACCGGAACCACACTATTTATACATCAATCAAACACACCATTTTTGATGCCCATTCTGTACTAAACACTCCAGGCACTGGAGCTATGAAGGCACCCCTTCCTAAGGCTTACAGTCTAATGGGAAAAAAGAGATCAGATATGAGCAATCCACAAACCCAGAAATAATCAGTCACTACGAAGGAACCCTTCAAAAAAGACCAAGTTCATGTACTTGTTCTTTATAGCCAACTGTATGTACAACCATCCAGGAATTGGTTCATGAGGAGGTGATAGTAAGATGAGATTCAAAAGTAGAGAAGCAATTAAACAGCCAAGGAGCAGAAAGAAACAGGTCAAGGAGATGGACAACTGGGGCTGAAAAGAAATTATAAGCTGAAACAATGCTAAAAGAGAAAATGAACTTAATGAATAATTGTCGATAGACAATTGTGTTGTTCAACAATGTCTACCCTACTCACTTTCAATCTTTTTAAAGCAAAAGATGTGCAAAGATTACAAATATGCTCAAAGGGCCTAAATACAAAATACATTGTGTTAGTAAAAAACATGGAAGAAAACATAGAAGAATTTATATAATTGATACTGAAAAATAAATACTGTCCAGTAGGCCCTTGTGCCTGTTTTTACCTCTTTTCATGCTATAACTCATGGTGGCAGGCAGAATTCTGAGATCTCCCACATTCCAACCCCTGGTCCCAGATAGTCAACTAGACACTAATCAAGGTGCTGATATGAAGGATTTCACAGCTGTAATGGAGGTCCCAAATCAACTGACCTTAGCATAGGGAGATCACCTGAACAGACCTGCAAGAATCATGTGGAGTTTGTATTCTGGAGTTCGTACTGGAATTTATAGATCAGAGACAGAAGAAGTCAGAGATTCAAAGCACAAGAGAGATTTGGGGTGCCACTGTTGACATCATGTGGGGAGGCCATGTGGCAAGACATGCGAGCAGTCTCTAGAAGCTAAGGGTGACCCCTGACTGACAGCCAGCAAGGAAATGCTGACCTCAGTTCTACAGCCACAGTGAACTGAATTCTACCAACAACCTGAAGGGGCTGAAAAGCAGATTATGACCCAGAGCCTCTAGGCAGTCCAGGTAACACCTTCTGATACTCTGAGCAAAGAAGCCAAGCAACTCTGAGCCTGGACTGTTAACCTATGGGACTGTGGGCTAACAAATGGGTGTTTTAAACTGGTAAGTTGATGGCAATTTTTCATGCAGCAACAGAAAACTAAAACCTACAGAAAAGAGATGAAATCACACTGGGTCTAATGTTTAGTGCAAAGTTTATTTTGCTTGATGAGTAAGAGTACATTAAGTGGACGGGAGGAGGAGAGAGGATTGGAAGAGATAGGAAGGAATGAACTTGCGTGTTAGTCCCTCGTGGACCAATGTGGTGACCTAGGACGGGCCACTCTGGGCCTCACGCTCTCTGCTTACAAACAGGAGATCATAATAGCGGGCTGTGGTGAGGGGTGTCTTGGGAGAATGGGCAGGTGGAAGCACTCTGAAAGTCGTAAACCATGACCCACCCTATTTTTCTGCATTTTGATTCTTGAGTTCCTTTTTCAACTCTTCCAATTTCCTGCTCCAATACTGACCGAGGCACAAATATGGAACCATCCTTGGCTAGAGAAGAAAAGGGGCATCTCAGACCATCCTAGTCTTCTTGGCAATCCATGCAAAGGATGTGGAGAAGCCTTCCTTGGAGGAGGTAAAAAGAGGCCAGCCAGTGTCCCTGGTGAGAGAACCATGCCTCCCATCTTCCTTCCACCATGTGTTCCACAGCCGCCTGGAAGGTGGTGTCAGACGGCCTGAGTTGATCAAATCCAGCCTCTGCTCTTGACCTTGATTTAACCACTCTGTGCACCAGGGCTCTCAGGGTTCAAGTGGAACTAAGAGAGCACCATCTCCTAGGGCTACTGTCGGGGAGTAAGGAATTAAATACATACAGTGTGTCTTAAGCCAGTCTGGCCCTTAGGACGGAAGTGCCATTATTATCACTACTATAGTATTGCTGCTATGGATTCCAGAATAGGAGCTGAATGCTTTTTCTGGAAGTCTGTTCTCTCTCCATGGGAATGGGGAAGAATTTGGAAGACGGGACTCAACAAATATGTAGAAATGTGTCTGTAACAAAGCCTTTACTGCTAATGCCTTTGCACGGTACACTACATAACCCATCTCACCTCTAAAGAAAAAGTGAGATGGTGAGATGTCCCCTCCACAGGTATGATTTTGCCACAAATTTTACATTTGCTAAAAGAAAAAAAAAAAAGGTTCCAAAGGTCCTTAAATCATGGGATTTAGTGCTTTTTTAACAAGTAATTTTGGGGAAGCCAGAAAAGAGGATTTCCCTGCTGAAAAGGCAAGGGGGGGGGGCAAGGAATTCCAGCCAGGAGGTCAGGGACAAGAGCAGCCAGGGCTGGGAGCGGGCAGTGCAATCTGCTCTCCTGACGTCCAAGGAGCAGATGCATAAGCTAGCACCAGGAGCAGGGCAGGGGCGCCACAAGACGGGCTAACGTGCAGGGTGGGGTGTGCGGAGGTGGCTGACCTAGACCAAGCACCAGGATCCCCACACCCGGGCAGCGAGGGAGGCTATCAGTTAGCCAGGTGAGGTGCGTGTGCAGAGAAGTGGGCAGGGTGGCCACAGGTCATGGGGAAGACAGTGTAGCACAGAGAAGACAAGTAGTGACTCTGTGGCATCTTACTACACTGACAGACAGTGACTGCAATGGGGTATGGGGAGGGGGGATACTTGATAATATGGGTGAATGTAGTAACCACAATGTTTTCCATGTGAAACCTTCCTAAGAGTGTATATCAATGATACCTTAATAAAAAATACAAAAAATTACAAAAGTGACCCTGGAGCATCTGGGACCCAAGGGGAGGGGCCAGAACCCCCAGAAGGACCTGGATGAATTACAAGAGACAGGCTGGGCTTTGCAGATCGTGTGCAATAGTTCAGACTTTGATTTTGGTTTTTAATTGACCAAACAGTAAAATCACCTTTACAGGTGCAGGGGTGTATAGTTCTGTGTCTCAGGATACAGAACAGCTCCATCGCCCCCCAAACTACCTTATAGGAAAAATCAGCACTATGCTTTGCAAACTGCTCTAACTGTCTCATTTTCACTGAAACTCAGACAGTTGGGAGTTTAACATGTGTAAAAATGTAAATACTAGGACTGAGAACAAGAGCACACCTAACAAGAGTGAGATTTCCAGACGGGAACATGGCTAGCTTTCCATAGTCATACCCTTTTTCAGCCCCAACCTCTGGCACCACTGATCTGTTCTCCATTGCTGACTTGCTATCTTTTCAAGAGTGCCATATAAGTGGAATCACATCATATGTCATTTTTTCTGAGATTAGCCTCTTTTTCTCAACCTGGTATCTCAGAGATTTTTCTAAGCTGCTGGGCATATTAATCTTTCCCTCCTTATTAGTGCTCAGTACCATTCTGCTGTGTGGAGGTACCATACCTTGTTTAACCATTCACCCTTTGGAGGACATTTGGGTTTTCCTCCATCCGGGGTATTGGTCCTAAAGCTTCTATGAACACTCATGTACATACGGGTTCTTCTGTAAACATACATCTTCTTCTCCTTAGGATGAATATGCAGGAGTGTGAGTGCTGAGCCATGGGGTAACTGTAGATTTAATTTTTAAAGCCACTGACCAACTGCTTTTCAGAGTGGCTGAGCCATTTTGCATTCCCATCAGCAATGCCTGAGAGTTTCACAGGTTGTGCATCCTCTTAGCACTTGGTATTGCCAGCATTTTTTTATTTTTAGCCATTTTATTATATGCATAGTGGTGGCTCATGGTGGGTTTTTTTTTTTCCTCACCAGGATTACAAATTGTATTTCCCTGATGTCTAATGGGGTGTCGAACAACTTTCCATGCCTTCTGTATGTCTTCTTTGGTGAAATTTCTGTTCATGTCTTTCGCCCAGTTTTTAACTGTTTTTCTTTTTTCTTACAGTGGAATTTTAAGGGCTTTTTAATATATTCTATATATAAGTCCTTGGTTGGAGATGTGGTTTGAAAATATTTTCTCCTAGTCAGGAGCTTGTCTAATTAAATCAGGGATTATATTTGTAATTTAGAAAGTTCCTTTATACTATAGAAAGGAGGAAACGAAGGAAGGATTTTGGGGTGGAAATACTAAGGAATGAAAAACATGGCCTGGAAGCCATGGATTGGCCCGGTGTGTTCAGCACAAGGAAAGGAACGGGGGTGTTCTCATGGCACGGCAGGTGCTTGGGCGAAGCAGTCCATTCAGGGCAATGCTTTTAATGCTGTGACTAATGATGCCACGTAAAGGTGATGTCTTCCCATCCTCTGTTTTTAGTGCCGCTGAACCATTCCAGGTAATAAATCAAAGAGGCCAGGTGGCTATTTGTATGGCAAGATAAGGGAAATTAATTCCAATGCCCAAACATGGACCTCCTTATATTAAAAAATGACTTAGCAATGCCAGTCCTTTTCATGAGAATGTCTTAGAAAACACAGACACCGGGCCAATTCCCCCTCTGTATTTTCAAGGGAAATACTGTTGTCTCCTGGGACTGGAGAGTCGGGGAAGAATCATTTGTAAAACGAAGAGCAACAACAAAAAAAATAACACTGATTGAGCAGAAAACGTTCATGGGCCTTCAGAAAAGGGAAGATTATAGTAATAAATTGCATGTAGTCACAGTCTTTCAATCCTTAGGAAAAATCAGCACTATGCTTTGCAAACTTCTCTAACTGTCTCATTTTCACTGAAACTCAGACAGTTGGGAGTTTAACATGTGTAAAAATGTAAATACTAGGACTGAGAACAAGAGCACACCTAACAAGAGTGAGATTTCCAGACGGGAACATGGCTAGCACACAGAGTTAATGCTTTGGCTGGAATCCTACAGGGAAGACAAAGTGCAAGCGAAGCCTAGAGACTCCGCAGCTCCCCAGGGGCCGTGCCAACCCCCACCTCCAAGCGCTGTGCAGGCGACAATGTGAAGCCATCCATCACCAGTGTGTGCAGCTCGGCGTGCTGGCACCAAGCGAACAAGGTTGCCACCTGTCCAGCTTTCCTTCGAATGGTCTCCCATACAAAGTCCTTCTCTGCTCCAGGTTCAAACTAGCATTTAATCTGGATGCCTGAACTGTCTGGCATTTTTTAGCAGCTGCAATCCTGTCCTTGTTCTAACTTGGAGAAGTCTTATTTGAGCCTTGGATCTACTGACCAAATTCTGGGTCTGCTCCAAGTGGGCACAGTTTTTATACCTCCTTCTTTTGCTCCTTAAAATCTCTTCTCTGCATAGCAGCCAGAGGGATCTTTTGAAAATGTGTATTACAAAGGCTTCCCATTGCACTTGGCGGGGACATTTTCTAGGGTCACTCATCTCTGTATACCACAGGGGCTTAGTAAGTATGTTGGTTAAACAAATGAATAAATCAATGTGCCAAGGGCAGAGGTTCTTTTAAGATTCTAGTCTTACCTGCATTTATTTTTTAAATATTTTAAAAAGTAAAAAATGGAAATGTTGTCATCTCAGAGGTAGGAATACATTTCTGAGTATAATAAAAAAGAAAAAAAGCTCAGGAACTATAAGTAATTGAAAAATAAGACTATATTAAAATTGAATATGGCTGAAATAGTATAGTGAATTCAAAAGGTCACAGAAACACTAGGTAAATATTTACATATCATTAACCTAGAAAAAAAGGTCTAATTGATATGGTATGTAAGAATCTCTTATAAATCAATAAGGGAATAAATAAATCCAATAGAAAATTAGGCAAATAATGTGAAAAAAAAATACACATGGCTCACACATTAAAAACAAAAAGGTTCTTAATCTCACTCTTAGGGACGATTTGCATCTATTTAATTTGTTTGTACTTTTGTTCCTACTTATTTGTGAACCGCATGTCCAAAGATAAGCATAAAGCCTTAAGTTACAGAGAAAGGCAGAAATATGCTCAGGCAAAATTATTTAGATGAGGCTCATTCTTTCATTTGACATATATTTATTGCTTAAGTGATTATGAGCACAAGTCTCAGTTGCCTCATCTGTTAAATGGGGGGAATGCAAGCATTTAGGACGATTTGGTGAGAATAATGTAAAATGCCAGAACTAATTTAATCTACGTTATATCATTAGGTCAGGCATGGAACTACAGTGAACAGAAATCTCCTATTGCTAGCCTAGCAGGAAGGCAGGGATGGGTAAAGATTTTAACCGGAAGGAGAAGTGTGCACAGCAACAGTACAGGGAGTGAAGATTAATTTCCGAGAGAGTTCAAGAGGGAGGCAAGATCATTTCCAGTTCAGGCTGTCAGAGATTTCCTGGAGGGAATGGTATTGAAGGATATAGACAATTTGGATATGCCTCAGACAATATGCTTATACAGTTCATCAATAATAGTTACCCAACCCTTACTGAGCCAAGTTCTGTGGCAGACACTGAATATAACAGTGGCAGAGAACAGAGATTGCCTCTACCCTTGGAGAGTTCACAGTTTAGTAGGGAAGAAAGTTGGAATATGTTTAAAAAGCAAAGCAATAATAAATCCGAAATTCAGGGGGAGGGCCACCTGCCTGCATGGCTCTGGGAGGAAATGCAAATTATAAGGAATGGGACAATTATTGCATTAATTGGGTGTGGGAGTGTTCATGGATGTATTATGCTTTATAACTTACTAAGCATGTTGTATCGTATTTGAAAGCTTCTAAGCGGCACTGTTCGTTGTTCTTTCCACATTAAAACCTCCAAAATTGGGATGCCTTTTAAAAGCGATGAAATAAGAAAGCATTATTGATTAGTTGAGGGTTGGCCACATGTCCACTTTATTAATGAAATATAAAGTAAAGGTCTAAAAGAGTTAACAAAAGATGGTGTATTCTTTTTTATGCATTAAGTATTCTATTTTTAAAAGATAAAATGTTTTTAAAAAATACATATGCCTTTTATCAGTCAGAGAGCCTAATTATTATTTTGTGTGCTACTTTTAAAAAAAGAGACAGGGATGTTCATACTCTCAGGTACAGATCATCAACTCATAGGTGAATTATGCCCCCATCTAGTTCAGTTCATGATGTAAAATCACACTCTATTTAAACAAAAAAGCATCATTGGGCCTCTCTGTTTTCACCCAAGTATACAAACAATGCATTTTGTCATTCCCTTCCCCTCTTTTCGTTTTCTGGTAGGGAATGCAATGGGGCTGGAACTCATTTAATTGCAAAGCAATCATTCGTATTTACAAAAATGATGATTAACATCCAGAACACCGGAAATTCTGTAGGCTCTCACAAATCCAGCTGTCCCAGTCATGCTGATAATACCATCAAATTTTTAAAAATAATCTGGCTCCTGATGGTCAGTGGTACCACCTATTTCATCAGATTTAGCTTGGTAGCCTAACAGCAAGAAATGGTTTTGCCAAATCCCTGGGGAAGTGCCTGATGCCGGCTCTTCTTCCTTCCTTCCCCCTCTTTGTACCCATATTTCCAAAGGAAAAACTGGAAATCAGCTCTGGTGGGAGACAGGGTGAAATCCTCAAGTACTCGGGAAGATGCTATTTGGATAGAGTGGGATCTCCTGGCAGTGGTAATGCATGCATCTCTATTTTCTTTTAAAGAGCAATTATGATTTAATATGGTAAAATTATATCATTAAACCTACTCAACTGGAATAAATTCTCCTTCTGATATGCATTTAGAAAGGCTGTTCATATTCTCTCCCTAAAATATATCTATTACATTTTTGTGTCTACCCGCCACTTCTCTTTTTACCATGATACTTGAGATAAGTTTCAGACAGTCTGGCAGGAGGGGAAAAAAAATATATAAGCACCCTGAAACTCAATACTTATCTTAACTCATCGAGACCTTTGTGATCTCTGTGAGTGAAAATTAATCCTTAACTCTAAGTACATTCTTCAACTTCCCAAAGCACAAATTTCTAACATCTTTTTACATTCTCTCCAAGGACTATTACTTATTATTATTATAGTTTCCTCTTTGTAATAAATTTAAATTTTTGTCATTTAAATTAATGAGTTAAGTTTACACTGAAAACGAAAAACTGTCACAAGCTTCTTTTCCAGTTATGAATCTTCACCGCAAGCAGATTAGAAGTACCGTTCGTACTATAGTTTTCTTCTAGCTCAACACGGAGAATCGGGCGCAGTGGGGGTGCAGACTCTACTACGGCCTTTTTTGTCTCTTTTTTGCATCCCCTGGGGTATTGCTGCTCTTGGAAAAGATTCCATCTCGGCTTTTGAGAATTACCCTGGACTCGAACTATTTGGAATACTGAAGAAAGAAAAGGAAGGTGTGCTGGGGGGCCAAGAGTGAACCTCAAGTTTTAGAAGCGCTGACAGTGTTCCAGCTGCATGCCCTGAAAGCGACGAGCATATACACCTTGGCACGGCTCCGTGGGTTCAAATCCCTGCTCCGCCCCTTGTTTCTGTGCACCCCTGGGCAAGTTAATGAGCTTACTCAGGGCTCAGTCACCTTAACTGTCCAATGGGAATACCACTACGTGGGACACAAGCTTGTTTGGGGGGATAAATATATCTAAGCTTTTGCAAGACAGACGCCACGAGTGGATGTTATTAATACTGTATTTTAACAACTTTCTTTTGTCAAGATCCAGACTCCAACCCATAGAAATTAAAGTGGCATATGCTAGCATCAGGATTCATAATATTGCAAGAAGGCTGCCTAGTTCAAGGTGGGAACAAGGTTGGGTGGACGGAGAACGTGTGAGCGTGCGGAAACGGGGCCAGAAGATTCTGATTCCTGCTCATCTGTCCGCCCACACAATAACCCCAAGGCCACTAAGTCTGTCCCCTCTCATTTTTATATTAAGGGGGCTGTAAAAGTAACCACTTGGGAAGAAGACACAGAGGAAAACCTTCAAGGGCACGGAACACAGCCACCTTTGCCCTGGATAAAAATATATAGATGTAACATGCAGTACTTTGGCAAATGAATTTAGTTTATTTCCAACAAGGGATTCATGTCTATAAAGTCAGTCTTTTTGTTTGGCACAGAGCTAATGAAACAGACTTATTTACTTTTTAATCATACCTTAAGCAAAAAGAAACATCCAGTAGAACTGTAACATTGAGAGTCCGTTTCCCCCTACATAGCCTGCCTCTGCCAGGACCTTCCTTTTTCCATTAGCCTATTTTACAGACAAGAAACTTGAGGTCCAAAGAACTGGGTTATGTGGTCCTAGAAGAGAACTGTTGGCCACACTGGACCTAGAGTGGGGTCCCTGAACCCCCTGGATGTTCTTTCCAGCACATCATGCTGACTCTCTCGCCGCAGGTTGCCAGCCTGCTTCACAGCGTATCACACCGTCTTCCACAGCCCTGCTCCAGTGTGAATGCGCCCAAATGCTACCATGAAGACACTCACTTCCAGCAACCCCACGGGAACACACTAACTCCCTATGCCTGTTTGTTTTCCTGGGTTCTTCAAACAGGAGATGGCACACCTCGTACCGAGTGGCCTCTGACAAGCACTCACCATCTGCCAAGCTCCACTTAATTCTGATTATTTCACTTATCATCACAAAATGCCAGGATGCATCACAATCTGCTGACAGATGAGGAAACTGAGGTATGGGAAGGCTACAAAGCCCCTTTATGATCCTGTATCTAGGAAATGGCAGAGACAGGTTCTCAGCACAGGGCTGCAAAGCCCACAGGCTCCTAGATATCACTTCTCTGCCATCCCTCATTCTCCCCACACACCTCGTACCACAGCAATCCAAGAGCACACTTCTGTCTCCCGCCTTCCTTCCCATCAGGCAGCTGAAGAATAAGCACTGCTAACTGCATCTGTGGTAGGCAGAATACCAAGATGACCTATCCTTGTACCATAGTCTCCTCATGAGTACGGGCAGGACCTGTGATCTATCGCTCCCTTGATTATGTTATGTGGCAAAAGGGATTCTGCGGATGTAATACAGCCCTTAATCAGTTAATTTTGCCTTAATCAAAATAGATTTTTGTTGGTGGGCCTGGCCTAATCAGGCAAGCCCTTTAAAAGGAGAACTAGGCTCTTCCTGAGGACAATGTTGACTTCAAGGAAATAAGATGCCACGTTGCAGAGAGGGCCACAAGGCAGGGGGCAGTGGGTGGCTTTTAGAATTTTGGGGCCTCAGTCCTACAACTGCAATGAATGAATTCTGTGAAATCTGAACAACGAGTGAGCTTGGAAGAGAACCCCAAGCCTCAGAGGAGGTCAGGACCCACAGACTTGTGAGACACTGAACAGAGCATCTACTTAAGCCAGGTTTGCACTCCATGGAAACTATGAGGTAATAAACACATGCTTTTTAAGCTCCTGAATTCACGGTATTTTGTTACACAGCAATAGAAAACGAATACACACACACATGTGCAATCTTTCATAGTACACGACGGGGTTCCCCAAGAGGCAGGCGGAATGATGCCTGAGGCCACTCCGCTCAGGAGGCCTGGGGTGCATGGGGAGCGGCACGGACTCCAATACACAGACCAGCTCCTGCAGCCCAGCCCCAGAGCCTCCTAGCTCTATGGCCTGAAGGAGGAAACTTCATTCTCTGAGGCTGCTTCCTCATCTGAAAAATGGGTAGGATTCCAGCACCGGCTCACAGGGCTGTCAAAGATACTATATGAGATCACACAGACAAAATTATTTAAGGCAGTGCCTGGCATTGTAACGACAGTGACACATGCAAGCTTTGGCTGTTATTCGAGTACCTATCCCTGTTCCCTGCATAACCACTTTTTGAGCCCCACGCTGGCCTGTCTACGCGTCAAGAATGGTGGCACAGAAAGGCTCCGAGCCTCCTTATTCTGATGTCCTTAATTCTTTGCCTAACAACTCAGCCAGTTGGTAGCAAACTGCCCGCCCTTTGCTTTCCCATCCATGCACACAGCAGGCATAACCCCCTTCCAAGCACCACGCTGGCCCATCTAAAACCAGAATGCTGAACTTTGTGACTGTTTACAATTGTTGTCACTATTCAGATAAGCACATCCTGCTTTTTGTTTAACAAGCAGTTAAAGGCACAGAGGTGTACCCGGCGATTGAGGTGTGTTTGCTGAAGGTGCTCCCCACATACTTGTGTGTCCCAACCCAGCCAGGTCCTTCCAGACCAGAGCCCACATGAGGCAATACTCAGTGGGATGTGGAGACGCAGCTGCGAGTTAGTGGAACTCTGTCGCTGCAAAGTTTGATTTCAGCGCTCATCAATCCAAACCTTTATCTTGAATTAAATGTTCTCCAGGGATTTTTCCAAGTCTGCAGATACCTCCTTCTAATGCTTCCAGCCCATACACAGGGCACATAAGCACATTTTAACTTTCCAAATGAGCTAAAGGTGCTGAGCTTTGATCACAAACTACTCCACCCCTCCCACCCTCACCCCACCTAGGTATTAGTATCATACTTGAAAAGAAAATATACATCAATGCGTTCTAATCCTCTTGGTTAAACATGGGATGACAATGAAAGACACACGGCACAGAAGGGCCTGGTTGTGTCTGCGGGATTGTGGATGTGTCACGGCAAAGTAAAGAGGCAGATTCTGGCACAAGAAAGGTCAGCCACATGAAGCTCAAGTCTAATCAAAGGCAATTATTCCAAGAGACAATCACACATGATGAGACCACACATCCACATCACAAGGCGGACAACTTCACACGCGTGACAGTAATTTTTAAATCCTGTATGTTTTGCTTTCTTAGGGTGTGTTTTCAGAAGTGCTGCAAAAGACATTAATAAATAACATTTACTGAGCCCCTACGATATGCATTTGGGATGTGCATACTAAGGACTGTATGGACTGTATACAACTGAGATGAGGCTCTCAAAAAACGAAAGACTGATCACAGTCCAGATACCGTGCAATCCATTTTTTTCCCCTTATCATTTTATCTTGGAATTGCTTAAGCCTGATTCAAATGGTAGTAGCCTGGGAGGCAATGTATTCTTTGAAAAAAGCGCTCAAACCACGGTATCTGTAAGTCCACTACACAAAACAAGGGAAAACATGCCAAGAAAAAATGTTTTAGGGACATGCTATTAAGTCACGAGAGCAGGTGTCTATGGAGAGCACGTTTCCTGGGAGCACTCGTTGGCTACTGGTTCCCTTCTTTGGTCTCTATTCACGGTGGACAATACTGGGGAGGGACAAAGACTGTGGCTTTGCGGGCCGCCCCTGGGCTCAGCACCCGGTTGACCACTTACTAGCTGTGCACCCTGGGGCAAGTCACCTCACCTCGCTGAGTCTCAGTGCTGCATCTATTAAATGGAGACAATAACAGGGCGTTCCTTCTGGGACTGTTTTGAGGATCAAATGAGACAATTCCTGGAAAGCACGCGGGCTGGCACGCAGCTCTCAGGGAATGGTAACTATCACAACTCCATCACTAGTAGCTGGCAGATGTAACGTAACAGGTGCCAAGGGGTGGGTTTCTTGGTTGTTTCTTTCTTTTTTCTTTTTTTAAATGACGGCAATAAAATTTCAAAATACAGATTCTGAATGTGTTCACTTGGGGGAAATTCCATTATTTGATTATAGTACCAAAACGTCTCCTAACCTCACTAGAAAATCACTGCCTTAGCCGAGGCCTTAACCACAGGGAATTCGGGTGGGTATCATGTCTTTTATATAGTCAAGGAACTTGAGATTCAGTGAGTTCAAGTCTCTGATATACAGGCCACAAATCGAGAGTTGGGAATGACACTCAAATTTGCATCAGTCCAAAGTCCGTGCGTTTACTAGGACACGTCCTCTTCGGAGAGACTCACAGCCAAAAAGGAAGGACACCCAGAAAATCCATGAAAATAGTGCAGTGCTTGGGTTCAGTGTGAAACACAACCTCACACTGAAACTTTTAGTGCAGCACCGTCCCAGAGAAACAGCATGCGAGCCACACACACCATGTGAAATCTCCTAATCATCACGCTTAAGAAAGGTAAAATGAAGGGGGTGGAGTTAAGGTTAAATATGTTGTACTCAACTCCTATTTCCAAAATACTATCACTTCAACTTGAAATCAACACAAAGTTATCAACAAGATAGTTTGCATTTTTTAAATCCTAAGTCTATTAAGTCTTTCAGCCCTGGTGGGCACCTTCCACATACAGAACATTGCAATTCGGGCTATAGCCATGTTTTCAAGCGCTCCACAGCCATGCAGGGCCAGGGCTAGCGTCCTGGATAATGCAGTGTGAACAGCTTTTGGCAATGACAGCTCACGTTAACCAGTACGGAAAGGAAGCACTTGTGCCCCTTGATGGCTACATCTAAGTTTTCACCCGGCAGGCCCGTGATTTAGGGAGGACTGCAGCCATCTGCCTTATTTTCTCAGCTACAATCTCACGTTCCCAGCTGCAATGACTCGAGGATATCTTCACATCTCGGGCAGAACATTCACGCCTAGTTCAGGGTGGTGGGGCCGGCACAGCTCCTCACGTGCATCCTTTCTGGATGTCAAAGCACCCCGTTTAAGAGAAGTGCATCCGATAAGACAGTCCCGCAGCGCAGGTCACCGTGAAGCAAATAGATGAGTTCTTTTCCCTGTGCTTATGGACCATCAACAAAAACAAGCCCTTATTTGATAAATAAAAATAGCTTGGCCCCATGCTGCCTTGGTGAGGCTCGGCTGGGGTTCTCATTGATTCCCTGGCTGACAGCAATCTCTCCTGCAGGGGGCATACGGGCCAGAGATGGACATTTAATTGTGAGAGGAATCAGGCAGATTGCTGAACGACTGAGTGATCTTTGAAGCAAACCATCCCAAGGAAAGGGGGAACCAGGTCTGGAAAAAAGAATAGTTTCCAAAAGAAGACTGGAAAAATACCCTGGGGATTCCATTACCCAAGGCCGTGGAAGGGAGGAATGGGCCATCTTCCTGTTCCCTTCTTCCCTTTCTCTAAGCCTTTCTTCTGTCACTCACTCAGCACCTCGTGGGCATCTGGCACCGGGTAGGCACAAGGAGGGAAAGATGCTGCAGCCAGCCTCAAAGGCCTGGTGGTACACAAGCCCGCCACCCACCACCTGCACTGGGGTGTGTGCGTGCTGAACAGTGCACCGGTGGGAGGAAGAGGAAAAGGCTTTCCCAAAGGAGAGGCCTGGACTGAGGCTGCAGAGAAGGAACAGGGTAGGAGGCAGGGAGGAGGCGGGTGTTCTGGGGAAGGTGGCCACTGTGTGCAAAAGAAGCGGGTGTTCAGGGAGCTGCTGGGAGCGTGGTGGGGTTGTGGTGCGGTGGAAGGTACCGCAGAGGCTGAAGTGTAACTGGTGACATAGCGTCATTCAAAGAAATCTGATCTTAGTGCGCCAGGGCTAGTTTAACACGCAGAGCTTACGAAACGGAGGCAGGGTCTGCATGACAGTGACATGCTTTTCCGCACCCGGAGGTGGCCGCCCTCCTCTGCTGCTCTGGTCAGTGCGCCTGGGCAACGAGTGGCCGCTGGGCCAGGAGAGGTAGGGGCCATCCCGGGTTGAAAGCAGGGGACACACGGAAGTCTTCACCTCGGACAACTAGGGAAAGCCCAGCGTTGGGCCTGGGGAAAAAGAGACTGTCTGGTTCCGGGGTGGTACTAGAAAGGCAGGGAAGAGCAGATGAGCACATACCTCCAGGGGAGAGGGACAGATGATGCCACCCTGGGTTAACAAAACCAAATGGCTTCGGGTCTGGATCTGACCTTACTTGTGGACCACCCAGAAGAATGTTAGAAAACCAACTACACAGGTTACAGATTCTCAAACAAGTTCGGGAGTGTTAGAACACAGAGCTGCGAAGGTTGTGGAGAAGACGGGGATAGGGTTTCCACACATGGGAAGGGCTTACAGATCCGGACACCCCACCCCCACCCCATTCTCAGTGCCTTTTAAAAAACAGTCCTCGGGGCCCAGAACAAAATAGTACCAAAATACTGAAAAGATGAGGCAGCATGAAAAAGTTCATTCCAGAAACGGATGGCTCTTCAAAACAAACAGAAATGCTACCCACTCACCCGTGCCCCAAAGGGCAGAAATTAAGTCGATTCATTGATTCTGAAAACAGTAGTTAAGAGGCAGAGTTGAGGAGACTTACAGAACTTTTTGAACACACTCCTTAAGCTAGTCATTAAACAAGAGAGGAAATGGCTGCCAGTGACATTAAGTGCACTGCCCAGTGTCACAGTGAACCAGTGCCTTTCCTGAGAAGGGAATGTACATCTTTGGCTACCAAGTCACTCCTTCATCCCTGCCTTCCATCAAGAAAGCCTTGCTAGCTACATGCAAGTGATGTGAAGGTGGGCTAAGCAAATAGGCAAGCTCCCTGTCCTCGGGAAGCTTCCAGAATATGAAACAGAAGCAGGCAGTAGATAAATGAATAGAACTGGTAGAACCTGAGCTTGCAAGGAAAAAATAAAAGTGAGTGATCATAGACTGCAGAGGGAGGGCCAAGTTCAGATAAAGTCAGGGGGGCCCTGGGCTTCTCCCTCTGAGCCATTCGCACTAAGGTGTGGGTGAACAGTGCCCAGACAAGGGCAGGGGTGAGCTTAGTATTCAACACGCTATGCTCCCCCCAACCCTGCCCCCCCCGACAGCTATTCATATATAGTGTAGACAATAGGGAAGTTAGTCTTCCCCAAAGTAATATATAAAGAATATGAGGGGGGCAGGGGAAGCAACTCACAGATACAGAGAATAGACTGGTGGGTGCCAGAAGGCGGAGGGGGTGGGGGGAGGGGTGGGGTGGCAAAATGGGGAAGGAAGTCAAAAGGAACAAACTTCCAGTTATAAAATAATTAAGTGCTGGCAAGAATGTAAAGCATGGTGACTGTACAGCATATTTGAAAGTTGCTAGGAGCGTAGATCTTAGAAGTTCTCACAAGGAAAACAATTTTTAACTATGTGTGGTGACAGATGTTCATTAGCCTTACTGTGATCATTTTGCAATCTATATGAATATCAAATCATTATGCGGTACACCTGAAACTAACAGAATATGTTGATTTCACCTCAAAAAAAATTTTTTTAAACAAATAATCAAGTATCAAAAAGAGAATCAAACATAAAAAGGAATCCTAAACTAAAAACAGGATTGAAAAATAACATTATCTGACTGCTGGATTTCTCTTTCAGCCCACAGACCAACTCCACAGAAATAGGTCAGTGCTGATCAAAAACCCAAATATGGCAAGTCGGGAAAGGCTGGCTTGAATGAGAAAACAAACCGTTGATGAGTACTTAGAATTGTGAAAAAGTCTACTGGATACATCAAAATCATCAGCAGAAACTTGGACTTTATAAAGGATTTTCTTTCTCATTCGATGGTTTCAGAAAACTCTACAAGGTTGGGAAGGATCTGGAGTAGGGCCAGTGAGATGATCAAGAGGATGGAAATGGAACCTCTGAGTTAAGGTTCAAAGGGTCATGACGGCTCAGCCCGAACAAGGGAAGGCTAAGGGTGGCTCAATGACTGCCCTCAAGTAGATGAGGGGCTATGACACAGGAGACACCAAGTTTGTTTCTATAACCAGCGAGGACAGAGGAAATGGTCTTAAACTGCAGCTGCAGAAAGAGAGCGAGCGTGTGCATTCGGTGAAGCCCAGAAGTGAGTTCTTGAGCGGACCTGACTAACTCGAGGAACGCTGTAGACTTTTTCCTTGGAGAGCTTTTAACACAAACACCCCATTCTCCTTGAATACAAACAGCCCTTATTAGGTACAGTGAGGTAGAGTTGAGACCCAGCGGCCTTCAGTAGCCTTTTCTATATTCAACTTTTGGTTCATAAATGTGGTTAAGGCTTTACTAATAGTCCATTTCCTACCCCAGTGGAGGGGAGATATGGTTAAAAAAAAAAACAAACACCAACAAGATCTAGCAAGATCCACATTACCTGGTCTTTGGTAATGATTTGCCAATGTCCTTATCTCATCATGCCATAAAATGGATACACCTTTTCTACTGATTTTTTAAAGGACAGGACATATAAGCAAGAGAAAAGAAGCCCTAATGAACACAATTATGCTCAGAAGGGAAATCAGCCCAAATGTAAGATGCCTGCAGGTGCCAATTCTGCTCAGTTACATAGACTGAATGTAGTACTGTCATGGGCATAGCCTAAATTCAAGCCGAACTCCACGATTCTCTTCACTTCCTTCAAGCAGAAGCATTTATGGCAGAAGGCTCAAGAATCAATAAAAAAGGTAATTTCACAATATCTCTGCTGTGTCCCCAATCATCCAAAGGGCCGAAGGCAGCCTCATTCCCACTACACTGCACTGCGAGTGCCACCCGGCTGCTTTTCAATTGACACTGCTGTGCATGTATTTTTTTTTTCCCCAAAGTAGGACCGATTGCGGCTTTGTAAAAAAAAAAAAAAATGCAACTGCACACTAGTCTGTCGGTCCCGGCTTGGGCTGTGATCAAAAGTAGGGGATGATTTACGCTTCCAGAGGAAAGTGAGTTCAATGCTGGCTTCAGGCACAGGCGAGGATTCTAAAAGCCAAGTGAAATTTAAGGAGGTCAGAAACTGAGGAGACATTGGGTGTCTGGATTATTTCTATCTGTAGTCCTGAAAAATAACCTCAAAGACTAAGTTCTGATCATCTTGTAAAAAATCAAGCATTAAACCTTTCTTGTCATTAAGTGAAAATCAGTATTTCCACCTACCTTATGGTGGCCACTAGCCACGTACAGCTATTTAAATTTAAATTAAGAACAGTCCAATGAAATTAAAGCTCCAGTTCCTCAGCTGTGCTAACCACATTTCAAAGCATTTAAGGACTAGACTGGTTAGTGGCCACTACAAGGAAAAGTGCATAAAAAAGAACATTTTCCCCTTTGCAGAACATCCTATTGGGCAGCTGGTTCTGTTCTAAAATATTAAAGACTGACTGAGGCTAGAGAAATCAGTCAAACAATTTTACAGATGTGGAAACTGAGGCCCACATAGAGAATGTTACTTATAATAAGAATGGGAGGGGGACTGAGGCTTGATTTTCAAGGCTCCTGTTCTGGTTATCTATTGCTTTGTAACAAATGCCCCTAAAACTTCTTTTTCTAAAATGCTGAGGATTGGCTGGGCTCTGCGAGGTAGTTCTTCGGCTACAAGTCACTTATTCAACTGTACTCAGCTGAGAGCTTGTATGGCCCTCCAAGATGGGGGTATCTCAGTTATTTCCCGTGTCTGTCTCTCCCTCCCCCAGATGAGGCTTTTTCATCATCCAGCCTTCTAGCCTTCTAGCCTGACCTTCCCTCCAAGGCAAGTCCCCAGTGTAACACACGCTGATTCATGGCTCAAAGCATGGGAAAAGGAGTGCCCACAGCCAATGTCAGTGGAGATTAAGACTTCATTTCTTGATGAATGAAGTGGGATATACAATTTAGTAGGAAACACATGGAAAAGAACCCAAGAGCTTCCTGTGGAACGCAGTGTCCCTTTGCCTACACCTGTTATTTAATCAGAGTACCTGAATGGATGAGACCTTTGCCACTAATATGCTAGTACATCAGAGTTATGCTTTAGGGAGAAAATCAAGTTTTGATGAGCAGAATAACCAAGAGCAGTGGTCAAAGAGCTTTATAAGGTAGTTCTGATCATTTCAGTACAACTTTAGAGTCACACCTCATTGGCACAAGTAGTGGAGAGGCTGCAAGGACTACTACATGGGTAGCAATCTGCAGTTAGGAGCATCTGTTTTTGAAGTCACTGGAGAGAAACTGAGTAACATTTCAGATCAGAGTAACTAAAAAATGATGCACTATTTACCCAGATAGGGAAAGCTGGCTAAGTAAAGACAGGTTTGAGTTCTGGATCAACTGAGAAAAACCCCTACCTGAAGCTTACGTTCAGATTCAAAAAGAGTGATAACCACAGGCCCATGCAAACAGATGCCAAACTACAGTCAAATGTACCTTAAGTGCTTTTAAACCTGGGTCCTGTCATCACTTACCATTTTTTAAATTCTGCTGAACAGGCAGCTCCCCTGAATTAGAAAATTAAACATTTGCCATTAGCAAGCCATTATTTGGAAAGTTGAAACTTGTATACTAAATTACAGGGTATAAGAGATACTTAGCTAACTGAAACCTGGCCAAAATATTAAGACAAATGCAACTAAATACCAGCCTGGAATTCTGATTAACCATTGTTTCCCACAGCCTTTGTTGTTTTTATATCTCTTTCAAGATAAAAGCATTATCAATATGATCCTTTCAGAAGTCTGTTTTAATTGAAGGAGGAGCTGGGCCCATGAAGACATCCAACATTAAGAGAGCTGAGATTTTTTGGAGTAACTGCTCATTCTAGTTAGACATTTATTAAGTTCCTATCACATGCCAAGTGCCAGAGATAGAGAACAGGCCAGAGTCCCCTTCTTGTGGGAATGTGCATCCAGTGGCAAGAGACAAATCACAAGCAAATCCACCTAGGATAATTTCAGCTAATGAATGTCACATAAAATTTGATTTGACAACAATCAAAGGAGAAGTTGGGATGGTGACATGTGTATGTAGAAACTACTTTAGTCAGAAGTGTCTTCCCTAAATTCTCAAACTGTCAGATGCAAAATAAAGGGCCACATGTTTGAGGAAGCTGCAAGCTTTATTTTGTCCATTCGTTTCTTAATTCCCTTCCTCTTTGAGGTCTCTCAGGAGCTCCTGGAAAAGGAGGTCATTTCAAAGTTTTGGAGCTGGAAGGAAGAAGAGAGGAGGTGGGGCAGGGAGGGAGCACAGACCTTCCTAAGAAATAAACAATTTCTAAGTCATCCATTGTTACTTATCAATAGGTGGGAAAGAATCCGAAGGCTTCCCTGGGTCCCTTGTCCTACACCTGTTAACCAATCACAGCCTCTTGATGAAGAGACCTCGTCCACTAATACTCTAGTGCCAGATACTTGCATTAAGGGTAGATCTCTCCCTTTTTATTTTTCACATTTCAAAAAATCTTCCTGGACTTGTTTATCATCCCATCATCCTTCCAAACACCTCAGAGCAGTGTTTCTCCCTTAGAAGATGTATCAATGTGCCAGAAAGAAACTGAAAAAAAAAAAGCAAACAGGTGCTCCATCTATCTTGTGCTTCCTGGAATCCTACACACAAACAAATAGAACCTCGGAAGAAACAGTTTCTAAGTTAGAGAACTTGGGGAGTGTAAGAGATTGGCTTCAATGAGAACAATGTACATGAGTAACAGTTAAATTAGTGAACTGCTTGCAGGATCTCCTTCTCCAGGCACACCCAGGTTATGTCTTTAACTGGACCTGATACTTCATTGAAAAGATTGAGGTGCCTCCCCCCCCCAATTTGGAGGCTAAATTAACATTAAATACTTCAAAGGACTGGGCAAATAAGTCGGCGGCAAAAATTTTATGAGTTCACTTCCTTCAAGGGAACTTGGAGAACGGAATTTTATTGCTGTGAATTCTAGTCCCCCTTTCTACCCCTCAGCATCTGTTTGAAATATGGAGTAGACAATTGCTCTTTTGGCTGGGACTCAGGTGGTGGAAGTACAGGACAAACAGACTACTGTATGTAAGCTTTCTTTCAGCAACGAAAATTTTTATTAACTCACTTGCATACAAAACGTGGTGGCTCTTTAGTGCCCGCTCGCCACAGCATTATCAAGGAATCGGACTATTTATGAATTCTGGCAGCGAAGCATGGGGTGACCATGTGAAAACATGCCTCTTCTCCATTTCCTTGCATTTCAGCAGAATCAAGGAACACATGAGCAGCAGCAGAATTTTTCTTTCTGTTTAGTTCATCATTCATATGTGTAAAATTCCAAGTTAAATACTAAATATGAGCTTTCTACATAAATATGTCAGTCTCGCCACAGAGGCCAGCCAAAACAAACAAGTCCCACGGTTTGGAGAAGCAGACTTTTCATAGAAGCCATGCGCTTTACCCGTTTTTAATCAATGTTTCAAAATTTCTCCCAAGACAATAGAAACGTTAGAAAGTGGCCCACAGACATTAGAAAATGGCCCTCTTTTTCACCATGGCAACTTTGCAAGGACCACGGGCCGCATGTTGGCCTGGCCAAATGCACGCATCTGTCTGCAAAATTCGGCATGGACCAAAGGTACATCCCAACCCCCGTGTAAAGAAAGATACAGGCCTGGCCTGACAGTGAAGCGCAGCCCATCTCAAACAGACTTTGTTCCGTGTAAGCCCTAGAAATACACATAGACATGCTGCCCTCCAAACCGAGGGTGTTGAATTTAAAAGTAATGAAAGGTTGGTTGACTCCAAAGCAGAACAAAACATCCTTTTCTAGAAACAGTGAGTGTCATGAGAACAGAAACTGCCCCCTATTAATTCCCAAAGCCTAACTCAGTTATATAGAGGATCTATTCACAAACTAGGAAATTGTTTTCACCAGAATCTTTTAGCCAAGACTACTGCCAGGAGCGCACACATTAAAAAAAAATTTTTTAGGAGCCCATTTTGTGTTTTCTCATAATAAATCGACTGACCCTTTCTTTCTCTAATGAATAAAGCTAACTTTCTCTTTTCACTTGAAAACTAAGATACGCTTTATCATACAACAAACACCAAACTTCCTTTGAACTTCAAACTCATCCCCTCCCCACTGCCCTGGCCCACTACACTTGAAATCACTTGCCTCCAGAAAGTATAAAGGAAAGGAAAAAATGAGTGGTTGAAATGACTAAAGCAACAACTGTTTTTCTGCCTTAAACAAATTTACATAGCCTTTTCCTAGTTGTCCCCAAATGTAGATTCTTCAAGGAATATTTCAGGCATTTAAACGGAAAGTGAACTCCCATGAATTTTGGCAAAAATAATGGAAACAAGGACTGAAACAAAAATATCCAATAAAACACTTTCTCTTTCCGGAAAGAGATGGAAAGGAAATAAAACACACCCTGAAAAAGAAAATGATTTTATAAAATGTTACTAGGAATGGCTTTCACCAAATTGAAAGGGAATGCCATTTTTTTTTTTTTGGTAAAAAAATATAAAACGCCGTTTCCCAGAATGACTTCTTTAAAATCATCAGCACCACACAAATTTTTGTTTGTTTGTTTCAAGAACATTAAACTCAATTAAGCTTTTCTTTATATTCAAAGAATTAAGAAAGGAGGCCAATTCTGCAAAAAGGCCTTTTAAATCATTTCAAATAAAAAATAAGTCACAAAGGACTAGCCAGACATTTCAAAAGCGGTAATATTTTTTTTCCCTAAGTGTGGGAACTGGTTTTGCTATATAAAAATCTCTATTGAAATGTCTGTAGTAACAGGTATACACCTTCCATGGGAGAAATGTCTTTGGAGACAGAAGTTTCCTGACTTAATGATGGGTTCTAGCCCTCGCCATAACTTTAATGCGCTGTGCAGTCCACAAGGGCAAAAGACAGGAGAAGAAGACCATACAAAACAGCCCAAAAAACCCCCACAAAAACCTCAAAACCTCAACCAGAATGGTCTAGACATTGCCCTCCCAGAGGCACCTGAGACACGCGGCAGACCACAGGGAATGCCAGGATCTACTTGGTGGGGTGGGTCTCTGCAAAAGTCACAGGTGGGGGGGCAACAGGTTCCATCAGCCCCTGGTCTGGGGCATTTTCTCCTAGCACTTTGCATTTTCTACACATAGAAATTGAGAAGCAACACTGTTTTCAAGTAAGTGCGTGTAGCTGGTGGTAACAGAAACACCAAGTTTAAGCAACTCATCTCCATCTCCCGTTTAACAGCATGAAAAACAGGACCAGAGAAGCCTGGTTAGATGACTTGACTTTCAGGAAACAGTTAAGTTCCCCAAAAGAATGACTTTAAGCCGTAGTCATTTGAATAATATGTAGAAAGACAGTCTAACATGTAGCATCTTCTTCACTCACTGGCCACACGCTCTAGAGTTTGTAGAGGCTGGTCTTCCAGGAACGCGGGAGCACGAGCAAGGGGAAACAAAGGCAGGCTTGCCTTCAAGAAACTTCGAGTCTTCTGGGAGGAAAAGACAAATCCACAAGAGGCAATATAGGGGCAGTGACAAGTGTCAGAGGGGGACCATCCAGGCACCATGAATACTGTATGCCACCTGGCGACCTGTCACTGTCCCATCTCCCAAAGACTTTCACAGTTCTGTTCTTTAAACTTTTCTTGAACTCTGTGTAATTAGACAAATTTGGCAATCCACGCTAATTTTGAAAGGCACTCGCTGGGAATTTAGTAAAAGTTTAAACAACTTGTTTACATGTGTTTGGCCCATCTGTTTAAATAGAAAGTTTATTTTAATAGGAGGAAATCTTGGGTGCAAGCTCCTTTTGTGCTTCAGACCACTACTGACCTCTGACTCTGCGGTTTCCCTCATCTGCATTCTGAATTTCTTCTGTAAACAAAACTCAAATAACAACTTTTTGTGATAGACGCTGCACACCTCCAAGATGACGGCTGCAAAATAAACTCTACTTTTATAACCAGGAACCATTCTCAACATACAGAAAACATTCTTCTTTATGCTGTTCTCTTCGAATAAACCACACACAAAGAATTTTCTCTATGTGCGTGTGTGTGTGTGTGTGTGTGTGTGTGTGTGTGTGTGTGTGTGTGTGCGCGTGTACACACATTCCCGACGATCATTCTGAAATGTGTGCACTCCCATCAGGACCGGGTGTTTTCCAGCCCCATGATGCCCTCACTTTTGATTGTGGAGATGATGTTGAAGTGCACAGAGTATTTACTGATCCGGTTATCTTGTTCTGTGACAGGCAGAATCAATCAATCAAGAGGCCAGCTTTGCACTTACATATTCCAGGCACATCTCCGCACTTCAGGATACGAGATCACAGTGTTATCCAGCCAAATTTGATCAACAAATGCAGTTCCCCTGTGCCACAGCAATCTCAGATGAAGATGTTATTATGTGGAACTGAGCAAAGTGATAAAGACAGTACAGCGGAGCTCGGCGAGGCCCGGCTGGACCTTACTGACAGCTTTCATATACTGAGGCAGCGATGTCCCCTTCTTCCAGGATTATAAAAGTTACCTTGATTTGAAGAAAATCATGCTGTGCATACACTGGTGACCCCCAAACATTCCATTTCCCCATCTAACATTAAAATCCTCAAGGAAGAAGCCACATAGACTTAGTGTAACACTGCAGGCAAAATCCTTTAATAAAGAAAGTAGTATTTAAAGCAAAGAGAGCCTTCATGTGAGTTTTCATACAGCTCTTCCAATAGTCTGCTGTTATGATTATTAACGGATGTAAGCTACTGTGTGAAAGACAAAAGCATGTTCTTGTATCAGTGTTATAAATAATTTTGTTGACATCACGCCTGTGACACTGTGTGTAAAGTGGTGTCAATATTTTGAGAGGATCTCACAAAAAGTCTCAGAGAATCTCCGATTGTGCCCACAGCTCTCACTTCACTGCTGCCCTGCAGTTATTTTACATTATTTAATCCCAAATCCCATCTTTTGGATTCTACCTTCCTCTTGCCTTTTAAATCTTTAATGCAAGCCTTTGGCGGTCCATGGGTACAATGATTAGGTCTCTGCGCAGAGAAATTGAAAAATTAATCATTATTTCCATTTAAAATTTTTGTACTACACCAGAAATTGCTTACTTGTAGAGCTAACTTCTACACTCTTGCAACATATTCCTTAACTTGCAAATGTGAAGAAATGATCTCAGAGAAAGCATGTCCAAACGGAGCCAGTAAACAGCCTAAAGTTATTCTCTGAGATTTGTATTCCGGGTTTGCATCCAAATTTCATTTTGATTCACTCTTAATTAAAATACGTTTATTTATTGGTGGCGGTTATGTTACATGCGGCCGAAAAAAAGGGCAAGAGTCCTCCAAGCTACTCACAGGAATCGTGTGTTATAATTGTTTATTATCCTTCTATGAATTTTCCTACTTAAATTACAGCGTTTCACAACTCTATGCAAAATGTGAAACGCCATCCACATGCAGTTTATTGCAGAAACTGATAGATGTGCAGTCATCTGACCTTCACCTAAGTGACTCCTTAGCCACAAGGCACCAAAAAGAAAAAAATCACCTAAAGTCGGCTATCACATCCTGAGTACCATCAGACTGCTAAATCTATTAACTCTGTTTTCCTTTTTCACTATTATTAAACTGGAAAGAAAAATTCAACTGGAAAATTGTGCCTTTTCAGTTCCCTTGTCATCATGTAATAAGTATGAGAAATATACGTGCAATGGCCAAATGGCCAGTAGACAAAACACCCACTCTAAGTGACGTACTGTTTTCCATACCACTCAGACAAAATCAAAACAACAGAACTGCTGCAAACAAAAACAAAATAACATTTCCCATCAGCATTCCAGACAGAAAATTTACAGGAAAAGAAGCTGGGAAGAGAACCAGAATGAAATAACTGCTCAGACCTCCACTCTTGGGGGAGCCATTCCTGGAGACAAACAGCACTTACTTGAACACTGAAATGTTTAACAATTGATAAAATGTTTGCCAGCGTTGGAAAACTCTTTTTTTTCTTTTCCAGGCAAACACTTGTACTGTTTAAAGTGATGAAGTGCTTCTATAAAACTGAGGGGCCTACCTCATTTTCTCTTTTTTTTTTTTAACAGGGGGAGACTTGGATTAGAAAAGAAACGTAGGTTGTAGACATGTACAGAGGCAAGCGGGTAATTTCATTCATTCTCCTTTCCCTGAGAAAGGCAAGTGTTTGCTGCTCTTGCTAAGTTCGGCCTGGCAGGACAGCATAAAACTCACTTGCAAAAAGTGAAGATGGTCTTTTTATAGCTGAGTCACATTTGTGCAACTTTATATTAAGGTGCTGGCTCCCTGGAAGTTACTGGATCAGATACCTGCTCATAAACTGAGGCAGTGTGCGGTGACCATCAACAGCTGTATTTGCTGATTTCATCGAGTCAGGTGACAGCGTCTCCATCACAGCAGACTGTTGTCAGCTGCACTCTCGCTAACACAATTCCTGTGTTTTGCCTGGCAGTAAATGGAAGGCTCTGCCCCAGCGACGTCTAAACAACTCCGTTAACATTTGCCCCCGAGCGCCTCTCTCTTTGTCCAGTCCCTGTCTTCTAACAGATGTCATCCAAGCCTAATCAAGCATAAAATGGTCATAAATATTTCTTTCTGGTAGATTTCACATTCGCATTTCATGCAGGGACATGATATTTTTCTGCTACCTCCAGGGAGAGCCTAATGCAAAAACCAGTTACTTACATTCTAGCCTCATGCTCCTTTAGTAAAATGCAGAACATGTTCTCAGTTCAAAGACATCAAAAAGACGTAAGACTTTATCTTCGGTCTTTTGTTTAACTGCACCTTTTTTTCCCCCAAAATGTATCTTCATTTTACAGTGTACACTTCTGCATTTCAATGTTCCTTTGGGCATGTGAAAATATAAAACTAGATCTAAAAGGAGACCATGTCTACTATATTTCAGTAACTTAGGGTTGTCAACATTGGACTCCTTAATTACTGGCAAAAAAGAGATTTTTTTGCTTAGATACTTAATTCAATAGCAAGCTATTTAGAAAGTGGATGAGCTCAGAAGAGTAGCTCTTCTATTCTGGTTCATTTTATGCAGAATTTTGCAACCTTCTTCATCATATTTAGTTAAAACCGTGGGATGAATCCACTGTACAAATTTAAGGTTCCTGCCAATTTATCACTGGAAAAAAGGGACAATAATCATGAGATAGGCCCCATTTCCAAAACTTAAACTTAGATCAAGCAGGGGAAGCTATGCCAGGTAATTAAGCTGCCTCACTGAGAAAAGAATCAGTAATCAGATCATATTTGTCTTCTGCAAACTTTGCAAATAATGAGCCTTAATCTAAAATAAAACTATCCTAATAATACTTTTGGGGCCATATGTCTGTATTTCTCTTTCCCATCCCTTTTGTCAAAACAAAACTCTTATATTGCTAGTGAAAGTGAACGGCAAACACTTAGCGGTGTATTTCTCAACAGTGGCACTCCCACCCACCCCCACCGCCCTTCACTCCGTTGAGCCTAATATTTGATTACTGCTAGTCAAATCAGGCTTTCAGGCAAATAATCTCCATTTTTAAAGTTAATGAGATATGGTCATGTCGACAACAGCTTGCAGAAACTTTTCATTTTAATTCCTGCAGGCTGTGCTGGCCTCTTTTACAGCAACTACTGTATGAATGAGTCAAATTTGCCAACATGGCTTATGGAGACAAGTGCACACTAATTAAAAATACCCACTGGTATCATAATTTAAATACCATGAAAATAAACTGTGAAAGTCGCTCGAATCCAGTCTCGTGGTTGCCTCAGAGTGCGCTTCCGTTGACTATAGGATGTTTTACTGCCGGCGTGTTCTTTGCTGAAAACCATTTTGCATCTTTGAGGAATTTGGGGGGGGGGGGGGGTTGATGTAATTACACAATTTGTGTTAATATTTGTTTCGCGTAAGCTGTGAAGCAGGCCTCCCAGAACGAATACTAATTGAGAAAACCATACTGCTGAGGCGAGCTACAAATTTATACTTTTGATTTAGGGTCCATCAACAAGCTCTCAGGGGCCTGGGGTGCCTTCTCTTCGCTACGCTCAAGGCTTGAGAAAATCAAAATAGAAACACAGTTGCTGTCATTCTTTCTGTGGTTTGTTTTTAAGTTTTCATTCTTCTTAATATTTGTATTTTAACTGCCTTTCTTCCAAACAAGGATGGTAGCACATGCTTCTTTAACCTAAATCTAATCATTAAATGCTGATGTTACTTCTTTCCATCTATCCATCCACCCACCATCTACATGCACTTACACACACACACACACACACACACACACACACACACACATTTTTTAAATGTAAATAATTTTTGGCAAGGAAATTCCAAAGTCTGCCTTTGCTAGGATAAAAGCACATTTCCTACAGGGCACAAAAGTTGGCATGTCAAGGGTTAAAGCTATTTGAGGGGTTAAATATGCAATTATCTCTGACTAAAACCAGGGAGACATATAGATAAATAGAAGAAATGAAGTCCCCAGGTTCCCTTCCGAAGCCTTCATCACATTACTACTAGACAGAAACTCTTTAAGTACCATTTTCAGATGTTAAATCATTGTTCGTGCTGCACACATTCTCGCTACTCCTGGGGGAACAATATCTGAAGAGAGCGTGCTAACAAATGCAATCCTGTAAACAGGCATTTTTCCTCTTGTTGTTAGTGCCTCTGTCTGCCCGCTCCCGGCTCTGTCATCCATGCCTTCTCCCTGCTTTGAAGTTAAAGTACTGAATGAGCGGCATCATCTATTACCCAGAGCGTGCATATAGATTATAAATAAGAAATAAAAGTGACTTTCAGTACACTGCTCTCGCATTAACAAGTTGTCTTCTCTCTTACCTCCTCCTGTCCTTCATACCTTGAAACCCACCATCTATTAGAAAAACCTGGATTTCTGGCTTTCTTCCAGAGGGAGACAGAGACTAGAAAACGTGTGGCAGAGACGTGGAGAGATCTGCTGACATGCACAGGCTGGGGTCCGGGCCAGCACTCTGAAGCCAGCTTCCCTTCAACCCTTATCTTACAGATGCCCTTCAGGAGAGTGGTGATGGACTGCCTGCATTTACATTTTTCTGTTGACAAACAGAGTCCATGAATATTAATTATCCTGAAGTTTATTTGCAGAAAAGGCACTTTCTAATCCTTATCAATTATTTATTGAAAATCTCCCCCACCTAATAATCTCATTAACATTATTATACTAAGGCCAACAGCAAATATTCCTTTGATAAGTAACAACCCAATGGTTATCATCCCTACCAAATCTCAGGCAGTCTCCTTTGCTTCATCATGGCTAACCTGGCTTTTGTTTCCAGGAGGCTACATTTTTCTAATGAAAGAAAATTCATACACTGAAATAGGGTGTCTTTTGTTTTAAAACTGAAAGTTTGATACACTAAAAAAAAAAAAGATTGAAAAGCAAAACCTTAGGAAGTGTATGTATGCCTGCTTTTTGACCCCTGTTATGTGCAGAACTAGTAAATGGAAATCCCAAGGGACCAAGACCCCCCAGGCACAGAGCGTGCCTCCGGGGAAGGCATCAGGTTTGGGAACAGGTGAGGGCCTGGGAGAATGTAATGCAAATGCAAACCACATCTCAGGAATGAAGACACATTTTTACACTGTTTCGATGCTTATGAAGCATTTTGACTTATGATACCTCATTTGCTTCCCCTAATGCCCCTCTGAGGTGAGCCGGACAGTTACTATTAACTTCAGTTTACAGGTAAGGAAACAAACCAGTGACACCCTAAGGTCTCTGAGAAACAAAGGAGGCAGGGCCCGGACTACATTCTAGGACTTCAGTATCCCAATCTGCTGTCTGGTTCTGCCTTCAGAATGAAGATTTCCTCTAACTTCTTCCCATCTTTTGGACCTGCTGTTGGTGTTTTAAAGGACATTCTTGCTTGGAATTCCATAATCCCTATGGGTCATGTATTAGGTACTATACCTTCTGAAAAATCACCAAAGCACCAAATATCTATAACGGCCTGATTTCTAAATTGATCAGCAACTGAGAAAAGCAACAGCATACTATTTTAGAAGCAAAAGGAACCTTTGAAATGAACTAGTTTCCAGAGGCTCAAAGAGTGAGTGACTAGCTACAAATCACTGAGTGAGTTTCAGCAGATTCCAACCCAGCCTGACTGGTACCCACATCAATGTTTTTGTACCAGACATGCAGAGCCCTGGCATTTTCTAAACTTGAGCAATCACGTCCTTTTACTCTTGGAGCCAGGGGTCAGTTTTTTTTTTTTTTTCTGACACAGAAGGAGTTTCTCATCTATTGCCTAAGACCATGAGTCAGTATCCCTGAAAATTTCCGAAAAACTGACATGATTTGATAGGAATATTCAGCCAGGAAGACTACACTCCAGCTTCCCTTTCTTGACCTCAAAGTCACCCATACCACTCAACCAACCTCACTCCATTTACAAAGTTTCTAGAATGGAAAGACTCTCAAAAAAAAAAAATTTTTTTCTTTCTCTTTGGTGTTTTGGTTTTTCTTTCGCTTTGCCTGAAAACACTGCAAGCGTAAAAGAAAATGTTCTTTTGCTGCAACATACTAGCTGTTCCCCTGTTAGTACAACTATACATTCCACACAGGAGGAGGTCAAGCCTGATCAAAAGTTAAGATGCTACACATTCCAGGTAGAAATCCAGGGAAAAGCAAAATGAGAGTGGGGGTGTGGGTGATAACAGTTCAGCAAGACTATAAACATCTGGAAAAGAATGACAGAGGTCTCCTCTGGCAAGTCTGAGAACAGTGAGATGGAGAGATGAGGGCTGAAGTCACTTTACAAGGGACTGCTGGAGTATTCTGGGAAGCCTCAGCTTGTTTCCCAACAGTGCTCAAGAAAATGTGGGCTGGCAGTGACCAGGATGACCACAGGGAACGAGGCTCTAAAGGAATGGTTATTGGGAAACAAACCATGGTAGGAAGGAGGGAGCTGGGAAGAGTTATGTTTATTGTTTTGTTTTTTTTAAAGACAAAAGTGAAAAAAGAAAATGTCGTCCATCTTAGAGCATGGTGTGACTAGCTGAGGAAGTTTACCACTTGCTACACAGGAACAATTTCCTGAGCCACCCATCTATATGCATCCTCCAGGACAGGGGGTCGGCCAACTTCTGCCTGTGGGCAAAATCAGCACTCTTGCTTGTTTCTGTAAATAAAGTTTTATTGGAACACAGCCATGCCCATTTATGTACTGTCTATGGCTGCTTTCATGCAGCACATTCGTGACAGAGTAGCCTACAAAGTCAAAAACACTAACTATTTACAGTAAATGTGAAGTTTGCTAATCCCTGCCCTAGAAAGATTACAGTGAGGAAAAATAACCACTGCCCTGCAACTGATAACATTTTTAAATACATGTGCATGTACACACACACAGTCACCCAGATACACCCCATATACTGAACATAGTTTAATGGGGTTGGTAACCACAGCAATGAAGTTTCTGATCTCATCCATCCTGACAGATCATGGAAGGGCCCACAGCATATTCCAGAAAATTGCTTCTGAACACATCAGGGGCATCCATGCAAAAGTTAATCAAAGGATAAAGCCTTTATTTTGTCTGAGCTTAGTTTCTTCACCCATAAAATGTGGGGCTGGATCATCTAAAGAATTTTTAAAGTTCTATGGCTCTATGGAGAAAGGAAAAGAAGAAAAGTGGACACACGCATCTATACATCTGGGATAGGAAGTGGAGGTAGGAAGGAGAATGGAGGATACAGCAGACACTGGGTATAATCAAGTGGGTATAGAAAACTGGGACAAAGGGCAAAAGGAACTGACTTTTATCACTCCTGAAGGACATACAGGTTCGGAAAGAACTCAGCACCTATGGCCAGGGACAGAAGGAATGCCCTATTTTGACTTCATAAACAACTGTTAGGAGAGAACAAGGTTCTGTGACAGCTGGAGAAGAGGTGGGGGCCTGCAAGGAGACTGGGCAACCTGGGACCTGCCCTGGACTTCCAAAGTCACTTAGGAGGCGAACAGCTGAGCCGCCCTGAGCTGTGTGTTTCCTTCAGTCCCTCATACTGGGAACTGAAATACCTTGGTTTTCCTCTCCAGCCCGCCAACTGTGTCTCTTTTTACAATAACAACAAAGATGTGGCCATGGAGACATCTTTGAGGAACGGCGGTCCCTTGCCGCTCACACAGCAACCCCAAAGTGAGCAATTTTCAAATTACGACTGTTCTCTGAGTAAAACCGCTTTTCAGCCTGCTTCACTGCTCTTGCCAAAAGTACACCATCAGTTTGTTTTTAAGGTGAGAGAGTGACTGAAAAGAAAGAAAAAAAGAAAAAAGAAAAGAAAAAAATCCTCTGGGGCCTGGTATCTGGGCGTTTGTGTTGATCCAGAACTGGGATCAACGAACACGTGAGCTGATTTAATGGTTAAAGCCAGGGCAAAATCAGTCATCTTTACAAAATAAGCCACGAACGTGAAGACTCTTTCCCAAACCGGGAACAGGTGCCGCTGGGGAAATGTACACAGTTTGACTTGTAGGTCATGAATCTTTAAAACTCCCACCCGAAGTCCTATCACACATCCTTCGGTGAGTACTATCTTTTATTTATTGTGCTAAGCAATCGTTCCTTGTTGACTACTGAGCCACGGAAACATTCGCACGGAACACTCAGGGAGCAAAGGACATTCTGTCAACAGAGCTAGTCACTCTTAAAGCAAAACAATTCACCCTTCCCGATATCAAGACCACGAAAACAACCGTGGTGACTGCAAAGGACTCGCTCACTCATCGGTGAGACTGAGAGAATAATTTTTTCAAGAAACACAAGGTACCAGAAATATTTTACCCAAATATGTGTTTGTTGGTTGGAAGAAGGGTTCAAACCTGTTACATAATACTAAGAAAACACACAGGGCATTTCCCCGATCCTGTCAGTCGGCGACAGCTGTTCAGGACTTTCTGGAGAAAGTCTGCAGCTGAGGTCTTCTAGTGCCATGTGCCCAAACATGAGAGCGATAAAGGGAAACTTGTCTGACCCCAAATGGCTGCTTTTAAATTTGTCTATAAAACATCTACTGCAACCACCATCCCTTGCAGCTTATTATGTGCAGACTGATTGATAAATCCAGATTTCCCATTTGGTAAAAGCCAACACATCCAGCCCTGACTGGGGAGGGAGATAGCCCTCTGGAAGGCAGTCCAGGCTGGTGGCCATGGCTCAGACCCGGCGGAACCCTAACACCCCAGCTTCACTGTCTGCACCACGCTGTCGACCTCCTCACACTGCCAAATTTCTGTCATTTCAAGATTAAGACAAAAGCCTTCCAGTCGAAGTGTTTTAGAAACAGAAGAGAGTGTGCTCATTGCTGTCTGGACGTGCCCAGCTTGGGTGCTCCCGAGAAGGGTGCAGGCAACGGGTAGGAAGCACAACCCTCCCTGTGGAACAAAAAGAAACAAATCGAAACGGCAAGGCACAGCTGCTTAAAAGGAAGGTCACCCTGAAAACTGGCAAGGGTAGGAACTGAAGTACTGCAATGGGGATATTTTATCATTTTCTTACTGGACTCAGCAGGAGCAGATGGGATGAAATGGACAAGTTCTGAAGGAGACAACATTTTAGGACCCTCACAATGGGGAAGGGGGCCAAGGAAAATGGGAGAGATGCTGACTGTCACCACAATGCACATGATGAGTGAGGCTTGCGGGAGGAGGGGAAGAGTCCGGGCTGCGGGTTCGGGCGGATGCGGTTGAGAGGCTGGACTTGTCCAGGGATGAGCTGCGTGAACTTGAGTGGCTAGTTAAGTTTCTTCCTGTGAAGGACAGAGGTTTTAAGAGTACTTAGCTCATTCGGTGCTTGTGAGAACAAAGGGCACTAATCCGTGGACAAGTACTGAGCACAAGGCTGGAAGAAAAGAGCTTTCAATACATGTTGCTACTGACATTACCACCACTTCTCATGTCATTGCAACTATTGATGTTAGGGATTTCAAACCTCTAAAGATCTGTGACAATAGGGACGTTTAAGATTTCTAATACAAAGAAATGCACTCATTTATTGAAAAACCTGTCATCATGCACTGTTGAATGTTTCCCCCTAAAAGTAATTTTTAAGAAATGTGCCTGGCAAAGCTGGGAGAAGGTAAAGGGGTGAAAGCTAGGAAAATAGCATAATTAGACCATAAATTGTGAAATTTGAAACTAAGGACACAAATTTTCCTCTCAAGCTATCAACACAAAACACAAAACTGAAATTAAGATTAAAAAGGAAGCCTCCATATATAAAATAATTAGCCCTAATAATTCCCACTGATAATTTTTCATCCCACTGCTAAAATTATCCCAGTGATAATTCCCACCAGACATTTTTTAATCTATAAAGTTCCATGGTGGACACAGCAACAGGGATATGTAAGAATATAAAGGCATGATTCCAAAAAAAAAAAAGCTAAAGATGTCCACCAAAATGTCAACAGTTTTTATCTCTGGACAATGAGATTGCAGACAGTGTAGTTTCTTTTTTCTCTGCTTTCTTAGCTGCATCTTCTAATTTTTCTACAATGAACGTGTAATTAATTGTGCTGTAGAAAATTCAAAATTATCTGGTATTCAGTTTTCAATTGAAAACATCTGAATGACACACAAACCTTATACAGAGCCAGTACTGAGGATTTTACTCTCGGCTTTGGCACTGGGACGCCGGGATATTTCATAGGCACTGGCAGAGGTAAGGGACTGCTTCAGCAGCTCTTCTGCAACATTCAGCAGCCATTCCTAATTGTGCCACAGTCTCTCTGCTGATTATTTTATGGGGCTTTCACCAAATGCACCTACAGCTAGCTACACTCACAAATTGGAGGATCTCCTAAAATTCTGGCTAAAATATAAACACTCCTCAACCCCCGTGGCTCTTAATTCTTCAGAAACTTCCCCAGCCTTCCAGAAATCAAGACAGGCCACAAGAATCAAATATGATCTCAGACTAGGACCTAAACGGAGACTCACCAGCCTAGGGAAGAAGCTATTTGCTATCCTGATTCTAGGTACTAATCCCATGGAAATTATAGACAGAGCACAGCAAGGGGCACTGGGACATAAAAATCACTGCCATGTGTAAAAATTTAGATGTTAAAAAAGAAAATGCAGGCACAAGAATTTAGCCAAAAAAAAAAAAATAGACATAACAATAAAAAAACTGCTTCTTAACATTTGGCTGGCAGCGTCCTTCCCCTCCCCAATGGATACTCTTAGTAAAGAAAACATGGTAGGTTTTTTTCTCCCTTGCCTGTATTTGATTTCCAATTAAAATTAAATATAAACTGAAACGCCACCTGGATTTTAGCAAAATCCAATCCCCGCCCTCTACCGCTCCTATTTCTTAAAAGAAGAACCTGGGCTTACATATACAAACATTCTGCTAAATGACCCGTGGCAAATTGCGTAATGCCAGTAAAAGTTGTGTTTTTTAAGTTATGAGCCCCAAAGATTTTATCTGAAATAAAACCCTGATTCAATTCAGATTCTGGAGGCTAACTGTGTCCTTAACTCTGCCTCTAAATTTAAAACATTTGTGTGGGGGGCCCCTTCAGTACTGTTGCTAGTAGAAGGTATGGAGTAGAAATTCTGTATTTATTAGGATATGTGTTTTCTTTTCTAAACTGGTAAATTGGGGCACTAATTGCCTACAAGAACTGATTCTCTGCAATCTTCATGTAGACGTCAGTTTCTAAAATGAAGAGTTTGATTGTCAAATAGGACTGCGTGCTTTTAATTAATCATCTCAATGAGGGAAGACACAAGAATTCCAGTATTCACAGATGAGGGTTCTCCTTGGCGTTATCCAACATGAATTTCTCCAATGCTCTAGGGTGACTGGATTTAAATATAGAGTGGGTGGAGTAGACTAAAGAATAGAGCAGTCCTGAGAAACAACATGTTTCCCTCTCGACCTCTACCTTTGGGTCCCTAAGATTTCAGCCACGCCTTTTCCCTGTCCTCAAAAGATGCTGAGCAAGGACAACTGTGTGTGAGCACATTTTAAAGGACTGACTCCTGTCTTAAGGCCTTTATGCACATTATTGAATGTATTCATTCTATAAACCTCCTCTGGAAGTATCTCGAATTGTGCCATTGCACGGATGAGAAAAGTAAGGCTCAAAAGATGGGCATCACTAACTTCTTTGAGTGCTAGAGATGGGTTTTAAACCCTTGTCTGTACGAGTCCAAAACATCCCAAATGAAGTATTCCTCCTGCGTTTTCTAGCTCCCTAAGGAAGTGAAATAAGTCGACTGGAAACAGCAATGTACTGGGTAAGCAACTAAGAATATCTGTATATGGTCATCAATACAATAGGTGAGGAATATCACAAAGGCAAGGGAGAGACTTGGAACCACAGAGTTTATCAATATGCTCTTCTTATTGACAAAAGATTGATTTTGTCACAAACTGATAATGTTAGATAATGATAGTTAGTGGCCATCAAATTTGATGTTAGTGGTACCTGCAAGTGGGGAAACTGTGGAGAGAGAGCTCTAGGGCACAGACAAGCAGTTGCTGAAAATTTAAAGTGCTATGGGACAAACTCTTTTAATTATGAAAATTTTATCCCAATTGGTGCAAAATTTTAAAACATACATAAAAACATACATAAGTCTGGCTCAAAGGGTAGGTAGTCTCTGCCATTTATATCCATCTCAAAAGTTGTCAGGGTGAGTGCAAATTACATTAATAATTTATCCTTCTTAATTGGAAAGGAGATGTTATTGTAGAAATTTTAGAATATACAGAAAACTGTAAAGTAGTATGAAATAAACCACAATCCCATTAACATATGAAAATAACTGGTAACAATTTTTATAGGCTTTTTCTGGATTTTTTCCCCATCCATCATTATAATTTTTAAGGTCATTAAACCCTTCTATAAGAGTGTGATTCTTAATGGGTACCCAATATTACATAAAACTTACTTGCAACCATTTATCCAACTTTTCTTCTAATGTTAGCAATATAGGGTTATTTTTTTATTTTTCATAGTATAAATATTACCATAATAAACATCTTCAGGTCTAAATCTTTCTGTATGCCTCATGTGATTTCTGTAGGATAAATTCCTAATAGTGGTGATGATAAAGAGTAACAACAGCTACTGTTTATGGGACATTTCTATGTGCTGTGCAAACTTCTGAGCATTTTACATTATACCAGAATATTAAATGCTAATATTATTCCCATTTGATGGATGCATAAACCGAGGCACAGAGAAACTGACTTGCACAATCACTCAACTAGATTGCAGAGCTGTGACTGAGGCCAAACAGGCTGGCTCTATGCCTATGCTTTAAGATGCTCTGCCTTTTGAGTCGTTATCTAAGTGTGATCCTCCAACTCACAGCAGAAACCGGGTTGAAAGTATCAGAAATGCAAATTCTTGGGCCCCAATCCAGGGGATCTACAGAATAAAGTACTATGAGGTGGGTCCAGCCATACATGTTTTAAGACACCATTCAGGTAATTCCAATACACAGAAAAGTTTGAGCACCACTGCTAAATGCTACACAACCTCCCAAAGGGTACTGCTACACCAAAGGGCATGCTGCACAAACTCACACTCCTATCGGCCACATACGGGAGTAGCCATGCTGTATGTATCATGAAGTGTAATCCTGGCTGATTTAGTCAAAGCAAAGCTGTTCCAACTAGCTTATAGGGTTCTGTAGTCATTAAAAACTCAAGATTGAATAAACCCAGTGATTCCATTTCAATAGGCATAGAATGGCTCTGAGGACCTGTATGGAGGGCTTTATATGACCTTACTTTCTAGAGTTTTCTTCCAAACTGGCATTTATTAGCACTGCATTTAAGATATCCAGGAATTAATTCTAGGGACACATTGGTAAGCATTCAAAGCCAATAGAGGAACCCTTTTCCAAATTAAAGATAGGCTACTAATATACTTCACATTAATTAAACACAGAAAAATCTAGGAACATTTGTCAAAATACTGAACCAGCTAGCAAATCTAATTAACATGCAGTGTGGACTGCATAGTGTTTTAATTGAGGGATGGGGGTTGGGTCATGATGCACATAAACCTGAAATTACAAAATTACACAAACACACGCACACACACACACACATTTTCCAGATCAAAAGATGCTAGGGTTTCAGCAGCTTCACCTAAGAGGGACCATAAACCTACAAAATTTAAGAATGATGGAATTAAAGAGATGGCCTATACCCACCCACCTGGAAGACGGAAGAGATTTTCACTAATTGTGAAATAAATGGTAAGTCATCTGATAGCACATTTAAAAACAGAAATATATAAGAACATGAAAAGAAAGAAGAAGAGCAGAAGGGATAAAATGGAAGGCCAATGCATTTCCTAGGAAAGATTGTCACTTCATGAACAGCTGGGTTGAGCACGTCTTGAAAGTTGACAACTATTTTAAAATGAGGTAAGATAGCTTCAGTCATTCTAGCTGTATAATGAATAGAGGTGAATTAGCTACCATTCAATATAAAAATATGTGAAATATGGACACCACCAACAAAATGACCAGCCTTGTCAGCCCTCATCTAATCTCTGGAGATCATACACTCAACTCAGGCAATGGTCTGTGCAAACAGATAGGCCCGGGCCGTTTCCTGGAGACCAGTGAACTCAGATGCTGGCATTTCAGCATGAAAAGACTCTGCTCACCAAAAGCCTCCAGTCATCCCACAGTGGAAAACCCCTTGCTTACCCTAAAATTGAAAATGGCAAAATGACAAGGACACGTCTCCTGAGCATTTACTATCTAAAGTCATAAACGAAACCCACAGAGCTCAGTATATACCTTCTAACCAGTATCTTTGGACTGAGGGAGTCCATATAAATCAGCAGGTGCATACTGAGAGATGATTTCTTAAGTTTTACCAAGATCTTCAAAACTCCCACCAACACGACACAAGCGTACTCTTTCTCTTTGGGCTCCTGAAGATTTATTGCTTAAATCGTTCATCTGCCGATTAGTCATATCCATCTCTCCTATGGCTCATCTTCATTTGCTTTGAAATTTCTATTGATATTTAATGCTTATGTTTATATCTTGTTCTGCTCCAATTAGGTTATGAATTCTATGAATGCAGGGAGACGCTCAGAGACTTACTTGTATCCTCTAGCCAACCGTGGACTATGAACAAAAGAGCTACTACGTTTTTATGTTAATTTTCCTTGGTAAGAGAACCACGGCCAAGAACATCCACTCTCTGAGTGACTCACACAGTGTCCAACCTCCATTTCCTTAGTAGGTTGGCAGATTATTTTTCTAACTAGCAAGGATGCCAAGATGTTTAACTTGTAAGATATTCAGTTCAATGATTAGAAAGAAACTCTGTAGGTCTGATGACACCTACCAGTTCATTTACCACTCCAGAAAAAGCAAACCAAAGTTTTAGATTGTGATATATACATATATTTTATTGAGGGATAATTTAGAAATGAATGAGGGATGATCCCTCAGGTTTTTTTTTTGTCATGATAAAGTAAGAGTAGAAGGTTCTAGGAGGCAAATCTTGCCATGTCTGCCATGCACTGATCCAAGGGTCAACAAAGATTTTCTGCAAAGGGCCAGATAATAAGCATTTTAGGATTCCTGAGCTGTACATTCTCTGTTGCAACAATTTAAGTCTGCTGTGATTGGGAAGAAAGCAGCCACAGAGAAGAGAAAATACGGAAGCATGACTGTGTTTAAATAAAAGCTCTATTTAAAAAAACAGGTGACAGGCCAGATTTGGCTGGATTTGACCTTTTAGTTTAGTTCATCAATCCCTGGCATAGTCTGTAGGCTTCACACAGTTCTTTGTACCTACAACCTATCCCACAAACTGACTGAATAGCTGAGACGAGTTCAAAATTATTTCCAGGAACAATCTTGACAATTATATGATTGTCAATGACCATATTACAGAATATAATCTTGATGATTATAATTGCAAATATCATATACTCAGCTTACGTGTATTGCTTTTCCCCTCCTAAAACAAAGTTTGTGTTTATAAGACAAGTGTAAATCTAATGAGATCATCAGAATATCATAAGAAAAATGTCCACTGCAAAGGCATTTTCACTTAGTACTGTCGAATGCTTGAATTCCTATTGAGTCGAAATGGAAATATCACGAGTAGGAGGAAAAAAAAAATAAGGCAAGGCAAGCAATATTATCACAGCATTATTTATCATACACATTAGGACCAAAAAGAGTCAGGAAAGAATGAGCATTATGTCATTCCCTCCCAGTCTTTAACCTTGTAAAAGGTTGTTGAGTTTGTAGACAGGATAACAAGAGGCGATACAAGAGGCTATAAAAATGGAACATCTTCTTACCAGGCAACCTTGAAAAATTAATACTTAATAATTATAATCATCAAAAGCCACTTTTGCCCTGTTTTAGGATGTTGCATTGTATTTTATTAAATTTTTCCAAAACTCTTTCTTCCTTTCTCTGAGAGGCATGGCTCTGCTGTTGAAAAGCAAAAGACATTTTACGCACAATTTTCCCTCTACTAGAAAGAGGTATATTGTGCCCTTCAGTGAACATAAAATTGATATTATCATCTCTTAGTTTATATCTCACTACTTAACCTTCAGATTAAAAGTTATTGGATTTGAATGACTAAGAAGACATCATGTCACCTTCCCTTCAATGTGGAGAAAGGGGAATTGGGGACAAGAAAAGGTAAAGGGATAAAAACACAGATTTCGGATCAGCTGACACTTTGTGTCTTTGGAGAAATGACCATAATACTGACAGTAGCTTGTGGTTGGGTGGATGAAAAATTGTGTAATAAATGGTCAAGTGTAAGAGACTTTGCTGAGGATGAATCTACGTTAGGAAGTTAATTTTATTTGGGGTCCATGCTGAAAGGAAGAGTCCAAAAACAGTGATAAAAGCATTAATTCAAGGAGAACGTTACAGTGGTAAGACAAAAAAAAAAAGCCTGTATCCCTTCCACAGTCAGTATTTACACTGGAAAATATCCTCTCGGAAGGATTACAAAGACCTGACCTTCCTTCCCTCCGTCCACCTCTATGCAGGGCCCTGCTTACACACAAACAAGGCTTTGACATCCCTAAGCAGTTTACTCCAGACCTCCAAAAGGGTCTCCCAACAGAACCAGCTGTTTAATCATTGCACACTGCATTTTTCCCACAAAAGAAACACAACATGCACCACCTTCGCCTTCAAAAAAAAAAGCACCTCATTCTGAAAAGCTTCTGTCAATATGAAACAAAGACTTTATCCAAGATCTCAGTTCTTAGTTTTGTTCTCTAACAGAGATAAGCCCCTTTCATGATCAATAGGAACACCAGCAGTTTATCAGCATGTCCCGTGTGACTTTTAGAAGATATATACTCATTAGTAACTGGCAGAGGCTAAAGGGAAAATACTTGATAATTTTAATCTGAACAAACATATACAATCAAAATAGTGAGTCTTAGTGATAAGAGGTGTCTTTTTTTTTTTTCCAAACAGCCTTTAAAAAAGAGGATCTTTTCAAGATAAGCCTGTCCTTTATTTACCAAAATATGTTTGGGCTTTCTTTACCATATCACCATAACCCAGAGTGACAGGCTGCTAACAAAGGGCCTGGGTTCCCTCCTCCTCAATGCCCTTCTCTTCGGGTTTCATGGTGCTACGCCCGTTGCCAGTCACTCCGGTAGGAAGCCCTGAATCACATCCTTCTTAACTCCCACTCCCTGATGCTTTCAGTTCTCCTCCTTCAGAAGGCCCTGCTGATTTACCAAAACACCCCCCAATGCTCTCTAGACCCAGGCCTTCCATTCTCTGCCTATTTCATGCATCCATAGAAGAACTGCTGCTCTATGTCAGGTACTGTGCTCCGTGCTGGGGAGTATCAGCCAATGAAAAGGCCCATCCCTGCCCTCATGGGGCTTCCAGTTGACCAAGGGATTCAGACCCGGGAGGAGAAATGCAAGCAGCAAGGGGAGTCAGCCACAGAGCACAGGGGTCAGGGCCCCTTTACTACAGCTGGGGTCAAGGGCAGTGCAGCCTGATCACTGCCATCATCTCTCAGGATCTCTTTCCTTCCAAGCCAGGCCACATCCAATGCTGTAATACGCCTTCAGTACACCACCTCTTGTATAGCCATTCTTCTCTGTTTAGAAACCTCCCCTGGCCTAGAAACTCAGGCCTCCTGCAAGCTGAGCCCAATTTTCCCTCTAAGCACCTTGTTGCTGCCCCCGGTTCCCCTTTGGGCTCTAGTCAAATAGATTCCAACATAGTCTACTGGGCCTTCTCGGCACTGTGTGTGCCGGTGCGGTCCCCACATGTCCCTATACATAGGCGTGCACAATAAATACTAGTTAAATGAGAGAATATGCAAACAAACCAACACATGAATTTCCAGAAACCCAAAGTTGAGGAAGTTAATACATATTTTCCAGTGTCGCGCATTTATTAGCTCACTTGGAACAAAGCTGAGACCAGGTCAGTTTGTGAAACTCTCTTCACCGCATTTTCTTGACAGAGTGAAAAAAAAATAAAGTGGCTGTATTTCTATGAACCAAATCAAACACAGTATATAGCAAAGGGTCTCTGGAATGCTACAAGTAACACTTCATAATTACAATAGATTTGAGTTCAAAGACCAAGTGACGAAAAGGCACTTTCTAATATGGGGCTCGATTCCCTATATAAACTTCCTTTTTGTTGTTCCATCTACTCCTTGCATTTATATTGCAATTCTACTTCGCCATAAAAGCTGCCACCTTGTAACCTTTTTTTATCAAGTAATCTACGCACCACCTAAAAGCACACTCGACTCCATCAGGTGAGCTATAGGTTTACATTACACAAACATACCAATTCCGCCTGCTCAGCACTAGCTGTCAATAAACGCGAGCAGACGCAAACAGCCAAGTAGGCTCCTTGCCTCAGGAGCACAGATAGAAGCCTGCCAGTTTTTGCAAACAAACTCTTTGCAATCACTGCAGCTAATATGTCAACAAATTACCATTAGAGTCATACCTCCTGAAAGTTCAAAAAGAGATTTCTGATTAGACAAGAGATAGAGAGCCTTTATCTTTTATTTATTATTAGCCCACAGGTCAGGGCTTAAGACTACCTTCTCAAAGTAGCGACAATTTGGCTTAAAGTCACGAGGGCGCACTTCGCTCCTAATGAAATGTGGCATCTGGGTTTCTATTACCACACTCTCTTACTGACGTGGCTCTCTTTCTCTTTTTTGTTTCCATGCCATCTTAATTTTCAATGGAGAAATTAGTGACACACGACTGCTCAGTCATCAAAACTTGAAAGAATTTCATACGAGCCTCACATCACAAGTTATATAAATCGTCCCCAACAATTTGTTGATGGGAGGCTGGGCTAAAACTTACAGAGAACTAAATTTAGCATTCAGGGTGAAATATACCTTTTTCCAGAAACAGCCACAAAAAGAACGGAAGAAAAAAAAGGTAGAAGTTTATTATTGTTGTGGCTGCTTTTTCCTTTATTCGTCAGGATTACCTGAATCCCTGTCTCATTCTTGTTTCAGTTTCTTGGTATGGTTTCCGCTAATACATGGATGGCACTGATCCCTACGAAGTATTTTGATCATCGGTATTTCCTATAATCTGTGAACTGTACGCTGTCCCCAGGACGAGTACGTTGGCAGAGTGCTTCCCTCACACTACAGCGTGGCTTTTCACCTACCAGTGAGGGCAGGCAGGCGCTGGCCCCCCGTCACAGTGCCCAGCCCCACGGTGGGCGCTCAAGTCATATTAAGGCCATCTTCTTGGACACTTCCTCTGGAAGCTTCCCTTTTAGAACAAAGAGATGCTGACCAACTCTCCCCCTCCGATGGCATCCAAAGACCCTCTTTGCAAACACAGTCCACGGCAGCTACAAAGGGAAAGATGACTAGAGGGCATTTCTGACAAAGTTCACAAGCAATCTTTCTCAAAGAAAATGGTCCGGCTGAACTGGCTGTTGCTACAGTCTTCACACCTATGGGCGCCCAGCTGATCACCCAGGCCGCCCTCCGGGGAGAAATGCGAAGGTGGCCACTGGAGTTTCCATTGTCCCCTCAGAGGAGGATGGTAAGAATAAGGAGCAAAGGAGCAGCTCTTGTCACATCAAACAATAGCTATTTCTTCCGGGGATTGTTTTCACAGGCCCAGTGCACGTCGGAAATGTCGGCAGGACAACCTCCCTCTTCTGCTCAATGACTGCTAGTAACCTGAGTGACTCAATGCCTTGTTCCACCATTTAGAAAATGAGGAGATTTTTAACTTTTGTGTATTGGTTTACACAGCAGCGTTGACACTCCGGTCATTATGAGTGCACTTCTCATGTTCAGAGGAGGCCAGGAGACACACCAGGATGCTCACAGGCTCCTCCGAGAGTGAAGTTTCTACATTCCCTTTGGAGGGACATACCCAGACTCTTTCCTTGACTCCAACCACACTCATCCTATTTCTCTGAGCTTCCCTGGTTCTGTGTAATGAGTTATTTTTACCTCCTTCATCGGCAAAGTTGAGCCCAGTGGATCCTCCTCCACCCCCTCCGTCATTTCTCAGAAGCCCCCTATCCTTTACGTCTCTTACCTCCTGAAGAGTCATTCAACTTTCCTCTTGTACATTACTAATGAAAAATGTATCCCACTATCTTTTGGGCCAAAGGCCCAACCTCTTAAACCAAATGCCAAAGCAGCTTTATGAAGTAAATACTTCACTTATCCACACTCTCCAAATAATACGTGCTCGAACTCTGCATATACTTTACCTTTTTTTTTTTAATGTCTTCCTCACAGGCTACCTCTAAACTGCCCTCCTCAGATAAAACAATAGCCACACCTCAAAACTACAGCAGCCAAAGCTCTCCCTGTGCCGACGTGCAGACAATAAAACTGCCAGGTGGTACCAAAAAAAAATTTTTTTTAAACCCCATCATTAAATGGAATGTTGTTAAGAAATAGCTGTTTTATTTAACAGCTATTCATTTTTATTGAATAAACATTTTCTAGTATGCATTCTGTTAATTGACCTGACAGCATATGCTGTATATGGAGAAACTTCTAAACATTATGCTCTATGTAATATGCTTATCTGAAAAAGCTCTCATTTGCAGCAATATGGAAATAAAATTCTGCTTTCTAAAATTCAAGACTTTTAAAATGCATTAATCCATACAGTTTATAAAATTGCTCTGGACATTTTAAAATCCTTTCTTTGTGGAAAAAAACTCGAGTAATCAGTAATAGTATTTGTTGCTGAGTTTCATAATGGAGTGGTGTATATCCAATACTGAACTTTTACAAACCTCGAAATGGGGCAGGCTTAATAGGAAATAAAAAGCAGTTACGGTAGCAGGGAAAGAATTACTCAATGGCTAAAAGAAAATGTTTGGAGACTCTATCAAATTATATTATTAGAGAACTATTGTTACAATAGTTTCATGGCCCAGATATAAGTAGAGCTGAAACATGACGGAGAGAACACACTCAGTTTTGAGGAACGAAGCCAGTTTGTGAGTGTGCTGGCCAGGTCCTCCAGCTAATGGCAGCACCTGGCCTTGGCTGATGGCTTCTCAGTGATGACGGCACCTTCCAGACCAGAATCGCTAACTCCGCTTGCCCAGAGGGCACAGATGAGCCACACTGCCCAGTGGGAACTAGGGCAGAAGGGAGGGCTGCAGGCTCCCCAACTTAGGTAGCGATTTACCTCCCAACAAGTTGATGCCCTTCTAGGAACATCAGCCCAGGGTTACCAGATCTTCTGAGTCTTCAAGAGAAGATGGAAAAGCTAGATTTCCTCCATTTTTCTGTGTTGTCAACTACATAATTTTTTTTTAAACACTTCTGTTTGGACCCAATTTGCCCAACCTACAGACAGAAGCCAACATAGAAGTCCCTCACTCCGCTGTGAATCTTTGCATAAACTCTCCATTCTAAACAAGGCGGTTGCTATCATTTGTATTGTTGGTAATGTGGCTCAAACATGGGAAGGCTTACACTTATTTAGTTTAAATCCTGCCACTAGGTAAAAATTCTCCCTTTATCATCCAGGATCGTACTGGTGCAACTGGAAAAATCCTGTAACATTCAGTTTCAAGCAAAGCAGAATTAACTCATTTTTATACCAAGCCCTTTTAAGCCAGATCTTTTTGTTCCATGGACTTCTAACATATTTCACAGTTCTAATTCTCTTCCACTGTCCTGCATTAATCAAAGCTGTAACCCCTGTTGTCTTTGTACTACAGAATCAGAATGTGCCCCTGGCGAGGAATGGGGGCAAAGTCAACAGGAATTAAATTTCCGTGCAACTGTTTACTCAACTGTGGCCTGCAGTTATTGAAATTTTATCCATGGTTTTGTGTGACTCCCTCTGTAATGAGTTCAGCATGGCTGCGATGGTCTCGCCGCTGGTACTCTCACTTCAAGTAAAAACCTGGAGGATAAAAATGACGAAAACAACCCGAGAACATCATGTTGACACTCAGATCTCCCCAAATGGTTTAATTGTTGCCTTTTCCAGGCTGGAAGAAGACGCAGACAACTCTCGTCCTGTGAACCTTTTGCAATCCTGTGTATTTTTCTTATTTCATCTACAGGTTTTGCTTTCCCCTCAAATCCTGTTAAGAACATTATCGTCCATGTATGGGGGTCAAACCGCTGTCACTATTTTATTTTATAAGAAGGGAGAGGTCTGTCAACCACAGTATGTACAGTTTTAGCCACAAGGATAGCCCCAACTGCTTGCTTGCTTTCCAAAACGTATCAATGGAAAACAGATATAAAATGCCTAAAAAAATCTTAAAAAAGAATTTCAAAGTATAACCAAAAGCTACTGACCTTTGTATCAATAAGCCATACATTACCACACATTTTCTGAAGCATACACAGCCACGATAAAGGGTGGAGATGTGAATGACTAATTTTGCTACTCATGCTTTTTAGGGAAGATACTATTAAAATGCACTTTTATAACTTCCTTCTGGTGAGGCCACTTTTGCTGTTGCTGTTCTTACATCAGAAATGTGTATGTGTGCGTGCGTGCGTGTGCACACGCACACATACATGTGTATTGATGGTATACCTGTACAGTTTTTGGCTGGCTTACTACTTTGAGATTATGAATGATTTTCAGTTCTTCAAATAAAATTCAGAAGGAGTTAGTTGTCCATTTATTTAATTAATGTACTCATAAAACTAATCACTTGGGGTCCAGACCACAACGGTCAAGAGCCCCACCTCAACTGTCCCATAAAGCAATAATCCATCTTGGCTTCTGTATATGGTAAGAGCATAGACAATGATACTCCAAAATACCAACTAGTCATTCCCAGTATAACCATAAATATCTGAGAACACCACAGGAACAAATGTGTGGATTCCCTCCTACCACTTACTAATAGATTCTGCTAACAATCTTGTTGGTTAGAATTTGGTCATTTGCACTAACTTAAATGCACCAAATTTATACACAACAGACATCAGGCATCATCCATTCCAGCTGATGTAATAATGCCCAACATGTGGGCACAGCTAGGCCTGGGCTGCCAATAAAAGAGGGTTCACATCACTCAGAATTAAGACCTCAGCTTGTATCTTAGCTTCCTTAGGAATCCTTTCTCTCTGTTGTACCTTCCCAGCAGTTTCCGTTAGCCAAGTTGGTTACACCAACTTCTAAAAGACTAACAATCTAATGATTCGTTATGTTTTTACAAATTCTCAAGGAGAAGAGAAAACATTCCTCAGGGATTGTCAAAACCTCCATCCCTAGTACAGCATCCCTTTGCTTCTCTGATACAGAGTCCAAGAAAACGGTCTGAGAGGTCTGCTTTCCTCTTCTCTCATCCCCCTAACATTTCCTGTTACTTTTAGAAAGGCACTCACATGCACCATTCCTTTTTCACCTTTTCCCAAGCAATGCCATAACTATATATTGAATAAAAGAACCAAGAACTTAAAAGGAAACAAAAACTACCCATTATCATCAACATAAACCAATAATAGCTCCTGATTCCAAGAGAGGGATGGAAAAACAATTGTCAAGCAAATGCAATTTACTTATTTGAATCTTCAGCCACACTTTGGCCACAAAATAACATTTTCTGGGTCACCTTTCCCATTGGGAAATATTTTACCAGTCGAATATTCATAGGTACCTGCTTACATGCCTACCATGAATATAACAAGAACACATATGTCCCAATTTATGTGCATCTTGGAGAGCCACCAATAGAAAATAATTTAAAACATTAATAGGAGTTAGCCACATATCAACTGCCATGTGTATTCAAGAAAACATATGTAAATGGCCCCAATCCATGGATTCCTCCAGGTAGCAGGAAGCAGTTTCTTACACTGATGCCTGTTATTTACCGAGTTTTGCCAGTATTTCTATACATTTCTACTCTCCTTATTCACCAATTCATTTCTCTCTTACATGCCCCTATTTTATTTCCTACTTCATAAGCCTTAAAAAGCCTAATTATTATTAGTTTTTAATAGCAAAGGAAATCACTTCTTCAAAAACTAATTTTATTCCCAAGAGGAATTAAACTTTAGATTGACATGTTAGGGGCCAGGAGGGCATAGCCAAAGATCTACTCGATCTCATTCTCAACAACCATTCCCTAAGAGGGGACTTCCAAGACTTTGAACTCCCCAGGGCTTGAGGATTCGTTTCTTAAGCCAACTCTGGGACCCCGGGGTGCCAGGCTTGGAATATGCAGTTTACAATCAGACTGACAGGTGAGCATCAACATTCACAGTGGTTCAGTACAAAAACTAAGTGGTAGGACTGGCACTTTTCTTGATTTCCTCTTCTCCCATCCCCCTACAAATTGTTACTTTCAGAAAGGCCCTCACAGACACCATTTCTTTTTTCACCATTTCCCAAGAGACGCCCCCCCTGCGCAGCCCAATCCCAGGACCCAGTACCTGCTGCTGCACATGGGCCAGATCGGCTGCCCCCACGTCCACGGCCGCCGCCTCCCCGTTGGACCGCCCGTCCCGGAGACTGCCGCACTCTAACAAGTGATTGCCGCTGCTTGACCCATTCTGGATGGCTGGACCGTTACTTTTTGTCTCAGTCCCAGATTCTTGCATCATGACTCAAAAACCTGATAGAAGGATTTTCAGGAGGGAGCGGGGGAGAGAGAAAAAAAGCAGCTGTTAAAACAGTTGTTGTACAGAAGGAGAAGGGCCCTGCCTTCAATGTTGCCAAAATCTGTAAACAGTTGTCATTTTCTTTCACTCAATTTATCCTTCATTAGTGGTCCAGATCCCTAGTGTTTGAGTCCATGTTCAGGTCAAAATTCAAGTTTAAGTAGTATCGCTTTGAGTATGTGGTCTTTTTTGTCCCCTTAGAAAAAGTAAGTATTTCCAGGTGACCCTAAAATGGATGTTAAATTTTGGTGACTATGTCTGGCTATTCTGCCCAGAAATCAGTCAGTCTTTCTATACAGCATATTAGGTATATAACATTAAATTTCACTACACACAGGCGTGTCTGGTGGTGTTACACTTTTAGAGAAATAGCCCCCAAGTTCACTCTACCTGGAGATAACACACATTACTAGAAGGCCATCTTGGGTCATTTGGAATATGTAGTTTACAATCAGACTGACAGGTGAGCATCAACATTAGAGTAAAAAACCAAAAAAACCCTTAGAGTCAAAAACCAAAAAGCATTTCAAATATTCAAACTCCTTGGAATCATTCAGGTACTGACTCTTCAAAATTGGCCATTCCCATGAGAATGGCCACTTTCAGAGAGGGGGAACAAAAAAACTCCCCACTTTTCAGAAGGTAAATAAATTCAGATTCTGATCTTTGTCTTATGGTTAAAACTGTACTGAGAAATCCCATTCAAAGTTAGGTATTTCTCATGCTTGGATTACTAACCTCTAGCTTGGTTTTAAGGCCTGTAAGGTCAGTGCCTTCTTATATTTATTTTGGAAAAAAATCTTGCCTAGCATAGCCTGACCAAAGATAGGGCCTGGATTTGGAAGTACTAAATGTCTAATAAAACATGTATCGTACAAGATGAGCAGCCAGAGGCTATGACCTACATGCACATACATTTCGCATCCTGCCTGGTTACTCTCTAGACACAAAGGCATTATCCCAGGGAGCCGATCTCTCAGGAAAGGTGTTTGGCTCCAACAGACAGACAGCATTTGCTAATATCAATTGCTCACCATCTACTGATCACCAGCATCGTGAGAAGCCTTACTGCAGGTGATTTATATAAATTCTCCAGTTCAGTGCTGACGACAATCGCTATCCCCAGTTTGCAGGTGAGTAAACTAAGGCAACATGAGAGCTATTTCAATCTGCCCAGCATATCCCACAGCTCGCTTGCTAGAGTCAGGATTCGAACAAGTTCAGTCAGATGTCAAAAGTTCTTAAACCGCTTGTTTTCTTAAAGTTGCAAGCAGTGGGGGCCAAACAATGACAAGGGCAGGATCATGCTCCAAGTTCAAAGACCATGACTTCGAAAAGGAAAACGAGCATCAAAAGGAAGTGGACGATTCAAACATCCCAACTGAGAAATGCCTAAATGATTAAGACTTGAATGTGAAAATACCAATCGCAGATGAAAGGGCAGAAAACTTTCAACTGAAGTTTTTTTGAATCATGGAAATTCATATGAACAACAAGCGCCACAGATTTCTCCCCCACACATGAAATATGTGACCGCAGAGAAATTTAAACACTGTGGACATCATCAGAGAAGGTAGCCCTCTCATTAGGAACTGTGTTTAAGTCTCTTTTCTATAGATATGCACAAAAAACAGATTTTCCTGTCAGGGCATAGTATGATCCAACTTGACACAAATTTTATAGACCCAGAAGACATATTATTCTAAAGCTAATCCGATTCTGAAGGGGATTAAGAATAGCATTTTTTTGTTAACAGGTGGGAAGCAAACTCAGAAGAACAGCTGATTCACTCGCTGTCTTTAGATCAGACTTCCCTGTAATTATAGTCCTTTGAACACTGCATTCATATCCTTACTGTCTGCAGAAGAATGAATCTATGAAAAAACAACTAAAACTTTCTCTAACATGTAAGAACCAGGTGATATAAGTACCTTGGGCATCACTAAAAAAAGGAATTCATTTGTGAAATCAAGGGTTTTGTTCCTCCCCAAAGTTTCAGTTTCTGTTCCACAAACTAAGGAAAAGACAGGGTTTAGCTATTTAAAGGAGAGAGCAGTTACGTTTGGAAGGAAACACACTGAATGATTAGGACATGTCACCAGCTTACCTGAAGAAAACACACACAGAACTTTTGTTATCCTCTGGAGTGTCTATTATATCAGGGACTGGACCCCCAAAAGCAAAAAAAAAAAAAAAAACACCACTGCCTATACATAAACTCTATGTCTGCTCTCAAAATGGGACTTATCAGGTCAAAAATCTAGCCCTTGTGGTGCAAAGCTGCAGGAAGAGAGGCGCTTTCAAACCATGTGACCATCGGGACGCCAGACCTAAAGCCAGGTGTCTAAGAGGCTGGCCCTGCTACTGTGTCCTTGGTTTGGCACCATCGCAGTGGGTGGAGTCAGAACAATCTCCAATCCACAACTTGATGAGAGGGTTTTGCTCCACGCAGTTCCAGAGAAGGCTGCCAAGTCCTCCAGTTTAGCAGGCATCAAGCCAAGCAGCTTAGCTTGCGAATCAGGTTTGTGAGAGAGCAGGCTTTGCGACCAAAATTGCATGAAGGATTATTTTGGTTCGAGGATGTCCTTAATTAGTCGAGTACTAACAGTAGTATGTAGGTTGGAAGATTTAAAATTTCCCATGATCTCCCACACCAATCAGGAGAAAACAGCTTTTTTGAAAAGCACATGTGAAAAATTAGGAGTGTCGATGTCTAAGAACATTTCTAACAATATCTGGGGCTGGCAATAATTCTTTCTATGGAAGGTTCCAAGCCATTTAACAGGCCTTTCTATCTGCATCACGCTTCACGAACTACAGAACCCGCTGATGTATCATTCAGACTCGTAACCGGTCTCTGGGGGGGGATGCAAGGTGATGGCACCCCCATTTTACAGATAAGGAAACTAAAGCTCAGTGGTTTAAGGAAGAGATGCAGTCATAATCGTTCCCTATGTCAGACATGAACTTCTCCCTTCAATAAATGAGAGAATTTCCAACCTGCAGTCCTGTGCAAGGTGGTAAATGAGTGAATCAACAAAAAGAAAACTAGGTAATTCCAGAAAAGACGATGACGAGGTTGACAGGTGGAGACAGCAGAGCATATAAAATGCAAAGACCAAGGTGCCAGCATTCTTTAGCAAAGGGTGTTTGTCTTTTTCTACTGCGTTTTACTATTTTAAAGTCATCTGAAAGCCAGTCACCTTTTAATGGGAGGCGTCTATGTTCTCAAACACATGACACTGCACTCTTTCCTTACAGGGAGCTTATCCCAGGTGCTCAGTTTCTCTAACCTCCACTCCCCTCTGGGGCTCCCTGTCATCAATGAACTGCTTTGCTCCATGCCAAACTGAGAATAAGCAATGATACACAATCACCCAAAGTATCTCAACATGAAGACCTGGTACCCGGAGGACATGGCCACCCCATACCCACTGTCAGGTTCTTTCTCCAGAAACAAAGGCAACCTGCCCAGCAGCTTCCTCTTGCTCCTCCGAAGGAGCTGGGCCTGCTTCAGTCACATATGACCCATTCAATACAACCCTACAGAGGCTGATGCTACAATTACACGGATGTCAGAGAGCTCAGGACAGCCAAAATGGCCTGCTTCTCATTCTTGCTTGGAAACATTACAGAACTACTGATTTCAAAAAGATCGATTTTTGTGCTGGAGGGACTTGTAGAAAAGGATAAGAACTGAGTTTCTCGCGTGCTTATTTATTGTTGCTGCCAACAGAGCTGCTTTCTGGAAGTATTCTGGAAAATTCACAACGTCTAGGCCAATGTATTTATAGCAAATTAAAGCAATGCTTTATTATGATGATTATTTCCTTGGTTACAGTGTTGATGCTGAAAATTTAGGGAAAATAAAGCCCTTGTTATCATGCTTGTGAAAGATTTTAAGCTAACAAAAAGTTCAGTCTTGATTCCAGGGCAGTTAATTAAGGTTGACCAAGTCAGGCAGAAGTAAATTAACTCGGCTGATCAATTATTTATATGAAGCAGAATAAATGCCCTTAAAGAACTTGGTCTGTTCATGAAAGGATGTGTAAATTAAACTAAACATAGTTTTGTAAAATATATTTCTACTTCTACAGGGAGGAGAGAAGTTAATGGCAAAATCGCTTTTAGGAAAATGATTAGCGTGGTTACACGGTCCCCCAAGCCCCATCCCAGGCTAAAAGGAGGAATCCTCTTTCTCACTGTTCATCCATGGGCAGATGTTGGGAGCCACACAAAGACAACAAGATGGCCACAGTTCATGAGGTTCCTGCTTCACTTCCTGGAGATTAGCTGCGAGCCCGCGCGCGCCAACAAGAAAGCCCGCGCGCGCCAAGAGATACTCTTCTCCCCCTCCTTCCCCATTATCATATACCAATCAGAATGTAACTCGCTGCGCCATCCCTGCTATGCAGCCAATCCCCTGCTTACAAGTATCCTATGGCCCACTCTGCCCCTGAACACTGGTGTATATCTACCCCCGTCTTACAATAAAATTGGAGGGCTTGATCAGAATACTGTCTTGCCTTCGCTCTTCTCTCGCCCCCATTTTCTTTCAGGTCGGATCCCCCTCGTCCCCACAAATAACTAGGTCCCGCTGGACGGGACAAGTGGCGCCCAACGTGGGGCTCGAGGCGCGGATCCTTCGCAGGCGGACCCCCGAGTAAGATATCGTCTGGCCAGACCCCTTCTTGATGAAACAATAGGAGACGCCTTTCGCCGCTCACGGAGGTCGTCGTCCCTGGTGAGTACCGGCCGCCTTACAAGAAAATGGGAACTAAATTAAGTAAAGAAGCGGTCTTCATAAGAGACCTAAAAAGTTCACTTAGGGAGAGAGGAGTTCGAGTTAAAAAGAAAGACTTGGTAAAGTTTTTTATTTTTGTTGATGAAGTCTGTCCGTGGTTTATCATTAATGGCCCCGAAATTCATCCTAAAAAATGGCAGAAAGTAGGTAGAGATTTAAATGATTATCTTATCAAAAACGGCCCTGACTCTGTTCCTGTTTCAGTATTTTCCTATTGGGGTCTTATCAGAGATATTGTTGAAAATACTGACCCTGATAAACGTCAACTCTTGTCAGTGGCAGAATATTGCCTCCGCCCCCTATCTCGGGCGGCCTCAAAATCGTCTCTTTCGAGTGATCCCCCTGCCCCAAAATCAGCTAAATCCCCCTCCCCTAGCCCGACACCATCTTTGCTCGGTGCCCTCCATGATACCCCTCCCAAATGTTGCATTTATCCGCCTCTCCCTCGAGATTCGGACTTTGTCGATACACAAAAGGTTTTTCCAGTCGTGACTAAGAGCCAAAATGGCGAACCTTTAGATCCGGGAGACGCGGCCGAACTAGAAGACGAGGCGGCCAGGTATCACAACCCAGATTGGCCCCTTGCCGCCCCGTCGCTTAACCCCCCTTCTTACACACCCCCAGTTTTGAAAGGAGCCTCTTACACTCCCCCTATTCGGCCTCCCAATGTTTGCGCCCCGGCCTTTTTGCCCCCGTCGGCCCCTCCGCTACCCCCTCCGGCTCCCGGTCCTGTTAGCCCCCCTACCAGCACTGAAGACCTAATAGCACAGATAGTAGAACAAAGAATAACTTGCCATCTCCAAAAATTAGTTGTCTCCCAACCAGTTCGTCCCGCATTATATTCGCAAAGGGGCCTCTCTAAGAAACCGCTTACAGCCACAAAACCTAAAAAACAACCTAAAAAACTGCTCTTTCCTGTTCTTACCCGGGCCTCCGCCCGCTCTGGCCCCACCTCCACAACACATAGCCCGGAGGAGGGCGATCTTGAAAGCGACGGCGAAGACGCCCCTGCTGCTCAGGAAATAGAAAGTGAGGGAGAGGAGCAGGCTGAGCCAGAGCCGGCCGAGCCTGCTGATGGCCCTAGAGAATTTCACAAAATCCATTTCAAAAGCTTAAAAGAGCTGAACGCGGCCGTTAAAGCTTATGGCCCCAATGCCCCTTTTACCCTTTCTGTTCTTGATTCGCTGTCTCGAGGAGGACATTTACTCCCAGGTGAATGGCTGCGTATAGTCCAGGCTGTGCTTACCCGTGGTCAGTTTTTAACTTGGAAGGCAGATTTTGCTGACCGCTGTCAGACCATCGCTGCTGCCAATGTAAAAGACCCTCATTCCCCAACAGCGTCCTGGACTTTTGATAAGCTTACGGGACAGGGCAGATATATCTCTGAAACCAGGCAGCAGCGCCTTCCCCTTGGTCTTTTATCTCAAGTGAAAGATGCCGCTTTGGGCGCTTGGATATCACTCCCTGCTTCCGGGACTGCTAACACTCCTCTAACTAAGATCACTCAAAGCTCGCAAGAAGACTATAGCGAATTTGTTAGCAGACTGTTAGAGGCCGCCGAAAGGACCCTTGGTTCCGCGGCTGCCAATGATAAGATTGTAAAACAGCTAGCCTATGAAAACGCCAATTCGGCATGTCGAGCCGTCCTCCGCGGTAAGACTCGAGACAAAACTCTTGATGAAATGCTGAGAATGTGTAGAGATGTCGATCCTTTTACATCCAAAGTCCAAGCCCTTTTAGCTGTAGGTGCCGCTGTTCAAACTCCCCCGGCTTCTTATCCTCCTTCCTTCCCCAAGGGCGCACCGCCTATGCGTAACTGCTTTAAATGTGGACAGCCAGGCCATTTCGCTCGCCAATGCCCTACCACAGCTCCTCCTCCTAGAGTTGGGTCAGTCCCCGGTATTTGCCCTCGCTGCCATAAGGGGCGGCACTGGGCCAAAGAGTGCCGTAACAATCCAACAAATCCTTTTTACAGTACCACAAATCCTTTCACCCCCCCTTTTCAGGGAAACGGGCTGAGGGGCCAGCCCCGGGCCCCCCAGCCAATTCCATTTCAGCCGGCCTCGGGGAACAGCCTAGCTGTAGCACTCCCGCCCTCTATCGGGCCACACCCGGGAGTGCAGGACTTGACCTCTGTGCCTCCTCCTCAACAATATTAACGCCTGAAGAGGGAATTACAATTATTTCCACAGGAATTTATGGCCCACCTCCCAAAGATACTTATTTTCTAATTTTAGGGCGAGCTTCCACCACAATAAACGGCCTTATTGTCCACCCTTCCTTAGTTGACAATGACTATACTGGAGAAATAAAAATTCTTGCTAGTGCCCCCCAGTGCCCTGTCAGCATTATGAAAGGTCAGCGCCTTGCGCAGGCGCTCCCCCTCCCTTTAAGTACATCTCACCCTGCTATTCATAAGCAGCGAGGCTCCTCTACCCCAGGTTCTTCAGACTTATATTGGATCCAAGCTATTACTAAAGAACGCCCCACTCTTAAACTTAAGATCCAAGGAAAAGTATTTGAAGGAATTTTAGATTCGGGGGCCGACTCTACGGTCATATCTCAGGCTTCATGGCCCTCCAGCTGGCCCTTACACGCTTCCTTGACCCATCTACAAGGAATTGGGCAGTCAAGAAACACCTTACAGAGCTCACAGTTATTAAACTGGGAAGATGAAGAAGGAAATACCGGATTCATTCAACCCTTCGTAGTTCCTGGGTTGCCGGTAAATCTTTGGGGAAGAGATATCCTTTCTCAAATGAAGGTCATCATGTGTAGCCCTAGTGAAGTTGTAACACAGCAGATGCTTTCACAGGGTTACCTCCCTGGTCAGGGGTTGGGCAAACTAAAACAGGGAGATCCCAACCCGATACTGGCCACGCCTAAGATAGACCGCTCAGGTTTAGGGTTTGAAAAACATTTTTCGTAAGGGCCGTTGCTCCTCCTGCACTCCAGGCAGACAAGATTACTTGGAAAAGTGATGTTCCTGTCTGGATCGATCAATGGCCCCTTACCACTATAAAATTAAATGCAGCCATAGAGTTAGTGCAAGAACAGCTGGCTGCTGGACATATTGAACCTTCTACATCCCCTTGGAACACCCCAATCTTTGTAATCCAAAAGAAATCAGGCAAGTGGAGGCTCCTACAAGACCTCAGGGCGGTTAATAAGACTATGGTCTCTATGGGCGCATTACAACCGGGAATTCCCTCTCCAATAGCCATCCCTAAAGGGTATGTCAAATTAGTAATTGATCTAAAAGATTGCTTTTTCTCCATACCTTTGCATCCTGATGATTGCAAACGTTTTGCCTTTAGTATACCCATTACCAATTGTGTAGGGCCTTCTCCCCGGTTTCAGTGGAGAGTTCTCCCACAAGGAATGGCCAACAGCCCCACTCTTTGCCAAAAGTTTGTAGCCCAGACTATAGACCCCTTTAGGTTGCTCTTCCCCACTTTGTATATTATCCATTATATGGATGATATTCTTCTTGCCAGTCCTGACCAGCAACAGCTCTATGCGGCCAGTCAACAGCTAGTCACTGCCCTCCGAGATCGAGGACTACAAATTTCCCCAGAAAAAGTCCAGGTCCACCCCCCCCAACTATTTTTAGGCTTTGAATTATTTTCTAATAAAATCCTCACTCAAAAAATTCAGTTAAAGAGAAGCTCCTTAAACACTCTTAATGATTTTCAGCGTCTGCTAGGAGACATCAACTGGCTCAGGCCTTATTTAAAGCTGACCACCGGAGAGTTAAAGCCCTTGTTTGATGTCCTACGTGGAGACCCTGATCCTTCCTCCCCCCGCTCGCTTTCATCAGAAGCACAAAGGGCATTAACCATTGTAGAGCGGGCTATTTCTGAACAGACCATTAGCTACTTCTCTCCACATCTAAGTTTGTGGCTGCTCATTTTCCCTACCCCCTTCTCCCCTACAGGAGTCCTTTGGCAAAACCATCCACTATTTTGGGTTCATTTGCCAGCCTCCCCCCCTAGAGTCTTAGCTACCTATCCTCAATTAGTTGCTGCCCTCTTACGTTTAGGCCGAGAGGCAGCTCTCAAGTTGTTTGGGAGAGACCCTGAAGTTATAACCCTCCCATACAATACATCTCAATTACAATGGCTTATTCAACATGATGATGATTGGGCAATTAGCTGCACCTCCTTCCAGGGGACAATAGACAATCATTACCCTGCAGACAGATTAGTCCAGTTCCTTCAAAAGACCCCGGTTGTCTTTCCCAAGAGGACTAAAACCACGCCAATTGCTAGGGCCGTAATGGTGTTCTCTGATGGGTCCTCCTCCGGTATAGCCGCTTTCAGTATTAATGGGCAAGTTACTCGAATACAGACAGACCTCTCTTCTGCACAACTTGTTGAACTAACTGCAATAATCAAAGTTTTTGAGCTTTTAATAGATGCCCCCTTTAACCTTTACACTGACAGTGCCTATGTAGCAACCTCTGTTCCCCTATTAGAGACAGTGCCTTACATACGTCCCTCTACAAATGCTTCCCCCCTATTCGCAAAATTGCAAAAATTAATTCTAAACCGCGATGCCCCTTTTTTCATCGGGCACATACGCGCTCACACTGGCCTTCCAGGGCCGCTTGCCAAAGGCAATGACAGAGTTGATCTGGCGACTCAATTAGTAGCCTCTGTCACGTCAGACTCACCCTTGGCTGCAGCCCAACGGGCTCATGAACTACATCATCTCAATGCTCATACTCTTAGACTCAAATTTTCAATCACCCGAGAACAGGCCCGCCAAATAGTTCGGCAATGTCAAGGATGTCTAACTCTCCTCCCAGAGCCTCATAACGGAATCAACCCCCAGGGGTTAGTTCCAGGAGAGATATGGCAAATGGATGTCACTCATTACCCTCCCTTTGGTAAATTAAAATATATCCATGTGTCTATTGACACATGTAGTGGTTTCCTATGTGCATCCTTGCAAACGGGAGAGGCAACTAAAAATGTTATTACCCATGTTCTCTCATGCCTGGCATATCTACCACCACCTAAAATCTTAAAAACTGACAATGGGCCTGGATACGCCAGCTCTAGCTTTAAACAGTTCTGTGCGCAGTTAGGTATTAAGCACATAACAGGAATTCCCTATAATCCCCAAGGCCAAGGCATTGTTGAAAGAGCCCACTTAACCCTTAAAAACATGTTATTCAAACTTCAGTCGGGGGGAGAAGTACTCTATCCGAAAACAGGTAATGCAAAGACACTCCTAAATCATGCACTGTTTGTTCTTAATTTCCTTACTTATGACTCCGCGGGTAAAACCGCTGCTGATCGCCTTTGGCATCCCTCCACGGCAGATAATTATGCACAGGCTATGTGGAGAGATCCGATGACCAACACATGGCACGGGCCTGACCCTGTGCTCATATGGGGGAAAGGACATGCTTGCATATATGATGCTAAGGCACAAAATGCCCGATGGCTCCCAGACAGGCTCATTAAACCTCTAGACACAAATAAAAGCAAAACCAATACTAATTCCAGTCCAGGGCATGTTGACCCCTGAGAAGCCTTCCCTTTCTGTTTATTTCAGGAGGCAAGAAGTGGATCCACGCATCTCATGTGAAACCCGTTGTGGAGAGCCCAATCTACCAAGAATCCTCTCCAGCTCAAGATCAGCAGAACGCCCCTAAGATGATCGCCTTCGAACTGTGTGCCATTGTACTGGTACTGTGCTCCCTTCCCCCAGGCAGATGTTCCAGCCCACAGCAGTCTCACAACTTGACCTGGGAGGTGATCAGTGGGACAGGGAACGTAGTTTGGAGTGTGTCAAAAATAGCACACCCCTATTCCTGGTGGCCAGACCTGTACCCCGACCTGTGTACATTAGCAATAGATGCAGCCAATTGGGGTTTGGAAGGACACACAGACTTCCAAAAACCCCCCTCCTCCCCTGGGAGCCTAGGATCGCCCCCTTGGGGAGGATGCGGAGAACCCAGCAAGAGGAGAGAGTTGAAAACCCTCACTTTCTATGTCTGCCCTGGTTACCATCGTAGCCAGGCCCTTAATTGGAAGTGTCAAGGATTATCAGATTTTTACTGTGCAAGCTGGAGTTGTGAGACCTCAGGTGACACCTACTGGCGGCCCTCCTCCTCATGGGACCTTATTAAAGTCACTGCTAATTACACCCACTCAAATCGGGGCAACGATGGCACGTGCAATACATGGTGTCACCCGTTGCGTATCGAATTCACCAATCCTGGGAAACGGAGTACTAGTTGGACAACGGGGGCCACATGGGGACTGAGACTCTACCAGAGTGGCTATGATAATGGAGTCTCGTTTACAATCAAGCTTAAAGCAGAGCCTCTTCCAGCTGTCCCAGTAGGACCCAACGCTGTCTTGCGAGACCAGCCGCGTCTCCCAGCCCCGCCCGCGCCAACCCTAGCCCCACCTGCAGACGCTGCCCCCCCTTCCTTCGCCTCCACTCTTAACCGACCCACCTTCCTTCCTAGCACCGGATGGCGCTTTCTCAACCTCCTTGAAGGAGCTTTCCGAGTTCTAAATACCACCAACCCAAATTCTACCGAATCCTGTTGGTTATGCTTTTCCTCTTCACCTCCTTACTATGAAGGACTAGGATTGTTAGGCAATTTTAATAATACGACCAGCCACGAAGCCTGTAGCTGGGGCTCGCAAAAGTTAACCCTGACTGAGGTAACTGGAAAAGCTACATGTTTAGGAACAATTCCCTCAACCCATAAAAGTCTGTGTAATCACACCCTACCTATAGTTTCCTCAGGCGAGAACAGGTATCTAGTCCCTCCCCGTCAAGGATGGTGGGCTTGTAACACTGGACTAACACCGTGTGTTTCCACCTCTGTTTTCAATTCCTCCCATGATTTCTGTGTTATGGTTCAACTAGTACCAAGGCTTATATATCATGATGATTCCTCATTTGTCACTGAGTTCGACCCTAAAAATAGGTACAAGAGAGAACTAGTCTCGTTGACCCTAGCCACATTAGTGGGAGTAGGAATTGCAGCAGGAGTGGGAACAGGGACAGCTGCCATCATCCAGGGGAACCAAAACTATGAAGGGCTGAGAATCGCCATTGACGACGATCTAAAAACCATAGAACAATCTATTACCAAACTTGAAGAATCTCTGACTTCCCTTTCTGAAGTCGTCTTGCAGAATAGACGGGGGCTAGATCTACTGCTCCTAAAAGATGGAGGTCTGTGTGCAGCTTTAAGAGAAGAATGCTGTTTTTATGCAGACCACTCCGGAATAATAAGAGATTCAATGTCAAAGCTTAGAGAAAGGCTAGACCAGAGAAAGAGAGAGCGAGAAGCTAGCCAAAGTCCCTTTGAGTCCTGGTTCACTAAGTCCCCATGGCTCACAACTCTGATCCCCACCATCCTTGGACCCTTAGCAGGACTCCTCCTTTTAGTGTCTTTTGGCCCTTGGGCCTTAAGAAAACTAACAGCCTTTATTCGAGAGCAGGTTGACCAGCTCGTCAAGCCAGCAGTTGCTGTTCATTATCACAGACTTACAGCCTGTGATGAAGAGTCTAATACCGAGCCAACCAACGCTCCCGGTCTCCAGTTCTCAACTTTACAGGCACCTCAACCATGGTACCATCGATTCTGGCACCGTAATTAATGTGGCCCATATGCTGGTCGGCCAGAACCAGACATACCCCATTACCATTTATGAGGGTATGGGCATCGAGATGAGTGCGAGACAAAGTACCGCAAGGGAGGGTTCTTCCTAGAACCTCTCTGGTCCTCCCTGAGAATACGCCTGGCTTGCATAGAGGTTGGTATCCATATGTACATAAAGCCTTGATATATTAAGATCAATTTGGCTTTTAGCTCTGCCTCTCCTCCCTAAAAGATACCGAGAGCATTTGCGAAATGTTACCCTGCTGGAGGAGCCAGGCCTCTATTCCCTCACTCGATTAAGGCCCACCTTTCTGAAATAAATAGAAAGGGAGGAGATGTTGGGAGCCACACAAAGACAACAAGATGGCCACAGTTCATGAGGTTCCTGCTTCACTTCCTGGAGATTAGCTGCGAGCCCGCGCGCGCCAACAAGAAAGCCCGCGCGCGCCAAGAGATACTCTTCTCCCCCTCCTTCCCCATTATCATATACCAATCAGAATGTAACTCGCTGCGCCATCCCTGCTATGCAGCCAATCCCCTGCTTACAAGTATCCTATGGCCCACTCTGCCCCTGAACACTGGTGTATATCTACCCCCGTCTTACAATAAAATTGGAGGGCTTGATCAGAATACTGTCTTGCCTTCGCTCTTCTCTCGCCCCCATTTTCTTTCAGGTCGGATCCCCCTCGTCCCCACAAATAACTAGGTCCCGCTGGACGGGACAGGCAGAGAAAGAAAAGATAACAGAAGCTGTTGGGGGGAAAAAAAAGGAAGGAAGGAGGAAAGGAGGAAGGAAGGAAGGAAGAGAGGAAGGTGGGAAGAGAGGGAGGGAAACACTAAGAATGGGGCCACTATGTAAATTTCTGTATTTTAGAAAGACTGAACATGTGGCTGTTCCTTCACGATCAATTAAACTCCACACAGAGTTGGTAGACTGGACAAGAACGAGGGGGGAATCTGGCAAGCTCTGATTCCGAAGGAGGTAGGTACTCTTTAAATTCCTTCTGCTGCATCCTGGAGATTCAAAATCCTCAACATTCGTGTCCATGCCATTCCAGGGAAGAAGAAAAACTTGTCCGTATTAGGCTATAAAACATGCATCTACTGCTGGGTCTCATCAGGTAAATGAACTGGTTCCCTTTAAATGTGAGAGAAGGTTTACTTAGTAACACAATACACACAGAGAGTTTTAAGGGACAAGGTGCGGCTGAGCAGATTTTTCTCCTCTTGCTGGCAACAGCGGGGTGGCCTGGGACCCTAAACCGTCTCCCTACTCTTGTGGGTGCTATTCTCATTCAAAAGAGACAGCGACTCAAGAACAGGGAGCTCCCAGATGAGAGGCAGTCTCTCAGCAGAGTGCTGGCACAGTGGGGCCTCATATTTCCCAGCGTGTGGCATGGACTCTGCAACTGTCCGTCCTTCACCTGACAACATGCCGTTGGAGCAGGTGGCAGTGAGGACATCACGGGCTGGTGGAGGGGTGGAAATGTCGGGGTTAAGGAAGAGGATGAAGAAACGGCCTGATGGAGGCGCCCCAGCTGGCCCCGAGATGCTGGCTCTCTCTACAGAAGGGGGTTTCACAGCACATTCTTACAAAACACAGGGTGGAGGAAGGAGCACAAGAGAAAGAACACCAGCTGATTAGCTCTCTATCTGAGGTCGCGTCGACGATTGTGAATGAACCCTTCAGACACCTCCGGCTGTCTAGCCACTGCCCCCACGGGCAGGGGTCCCATGTCCTGGAAAGACCATTCAAGAGCCAAGTTTAGGAAGAGAAGGGGGGTCTGCCGACTGTTAGGAAGGCACCATCTCCAATACCAAATTTTCATAATTATAACAGAAAGGCGTAAATTTTCTAATGCATGGCAGTTCAAAAAGTAATCAAGGGAATGAGCCGGAGGGCTATTTTAATGTATGCAAAGCTAGTGACCCACAGCAAATGGGAGGTAAGCTACAATGAATGCAAAGTAATGCACACGTACTGAAGTCCTGGTCTGATGAGGGACGGCTAAAATTAACACCCAATTAATTTCCGAATTGACAAACAAATGAAACCCATAAATCTACTTTCTCATTAATTTTCTTGTGGTATAATTTAAAGCAGTAATATGAGGGCAAAAACCGAGCATTATCCATCATAAATATCAAAAAGATAGCACTGTAACACCATAAATTATGCATATTACCTGTTGTTAAAAATGATTTATGTATTATCAACTTTATCGTGCACTGTAGATGTCTAGATCTGTCTTTAAAAATCTGGAATTTCATTCAGGACTTAGGAGGGAAAAAATTCAAGAGCAATGACATTGTCAAAAGCATGTTCAAAAAAAGAATGTGGCCCCTTATGGAGTCATCTGGGAGACTGGAAAAAAACTGGACTCTTTCCAGATCTTAGGTTAATAGAGGTGGAGAATATCATGGAAGTGATAGGCTGGGCCTCCCCGGGAGGACAAAGAATTCAGCTCTAGCAGCACTTTCCTGGAAAACACCGGCTCATGTGTCCAAACAGGAGCTTCTCATCTCTCCTTCCTTCAAGAATACAGGAGATGCAGGGCTTGGGGCTGGCAAGAATGGGTACAGGCAAGGATATGTCAGTTGCATCTCAGCCAGTGCGGGAGATCCTACAGCTATGCAGGTTCTGTGAAGCCAAGAAGCCTCAGATGGCAGGAAGCTCTGGGAGCAAATGAAGCTTGTTGCTAATGATGTCACGTTGTAGCTCAAGCTTCATATTTATATATCAAGCTTTATATTTATCAATTAAACAGAAGAAGAGGATTCAGAGTAAAATGATCTCCTTCCTCACCTCTCTACCTGAATTTCTTTAATTTGAATTAAAAAAATATTCCTTTAAACAAAACAGCAGCAGACTCACAGATTCCAAGAAGCTAGCGGTTACCAAAAGGGAGGGTAGAGAAGGGTGGGCGGGGAGGGAGGGAGAAGGGGATTGAGGGGTATTATGATTGGCACACATGGTGTGGGGGTGGATCATGGGGAAGACAGTGTAGCACAAAGAAGGCAAATAGTGACTCTGCGGCATCTTACTACACTTATGGACAGTGACTGCAAAGGGGTATGGGGGGAGACTGGATAATATGGATGAATGTAGTAACCACACTTTTTCAGGTGAAACCTTCTTAAGAGTGTATATCAATAATACCTTAATAAGAAAAAACTTGCAAAAAATATATATATTCCTTTAACATGAACTTGACTTTCAGGCACATCTTGCACCTATAGTCTCCCCTTGATTGCAGGGAGCTACGTCCCAAGACCCCAGAGGGTGCCTCAAACACACAGAGTACTTTTTTTCTATACATACATACCTACGATAGAGTTTAATTTATAAATCAGGCACAGAAAGAGATTAACAGTAACTAATAATAAAATAGAAAAATGGTAACAATATACTGCCATCAAAGTTATGTGCATGTTTTCTCTCTCCCTCTCAAAAACTTATTGCACTGCATTCTTCTTATGGGGATGATGTGAGAAGATAAAATGCCTACATGATGAGATGAAGTGAGGTGAATGACATACGCACTGGAACACAGCATGATTAAATGATAGAAAAATCCAAGCCCAAAGTCTAAATCAAATGAGATCAAGGGCCTGGGCTGGCTGCCACCTTGTATGCGCCTGCTTTTAAAATACTCTGATTCCTATACTTCTTTGGAATGACTAACCTTGTTGGGGTTCTGAAACTCAAGAAAATAACTTAAGCCATTAAATCATGTTAAGTCATAATAAAGGTAAGACTGGCCCAGTTGTAGAAAACTTAAAGGAAATTAATCAATGAAAAACTCCCAAAAGCCAGAGTGAGTGAACACTTTCTATAAATAAGGACAGTTTAGCTAGGCTGAAACTTACTATAAATAAGGACAGTTTCAGATAGACTAAAAATGGTAGCCAATAGAAGGTTTAATTTTCCCTGTAATTCACGACACAGAATAGAGTTAGAGGCATAGAGTGTTAATAAAAGAACGTTCCTAACAAAAAGATGGTCTCCCTTCTCTACCAGGCCTTCAAATATGAAGACAGAGACTTTATATTTCCAAGGAAAAGGGATTTCTGAATTCTAGCGCCAAGGCAGCAATGTTCCGAGAAGCTGTCGATGTTTCACTCTCACGACCTGCCTTAGTCAACCTTTCTTGGACTTACTATCATCTTTACATGACACCAGGGAGCGCAGATAGCAAGCACCCCCTGCCACAACTTAAAAGTTACAGATGTCTAATTCCTATTTTTGCAATTTCAGCTACTGTTGGTCTTGCTTTGTGTCTCTCCCAGTAGACAAGAATGCAAATGCTGGAATCGTAGCAACTGTGAGCAAGCTCTCGAAGTCAGAAAGAAGCTGCTCTAGGAAACAGAAGTACGAGGAAGAATGCATACCCACTCCCTGGCATATTACTCCGGACGAGCTCAAATAATCAAACATAGACCAAAAAGGAGCTTTGCCAATCCAGGGCTGGGCTGGGCTGGCTGTTTGCTTTGCCACAAGGAAGCCTCTGAAGCTCAGGGTATGGCGGGGCCAGGTGTTCTGGGATCTTAATTAAAATGCATTTTTACAGAACAAAATAGATTTTAAGTTGGAGAACTAACAAAGCCTGCTGAACTTTCATCAGCTGAATATGCAAACAGCTAAACTCTCGCCAACAGCCTGGTGGAATCAAGTGACTGACAGCCAGTTTAAAAAAATGTTTTTTTCCATCTCCACATTTAAAAAGTTTAATATACACGGGGCCAGGTCCCCAACATCAATTAATGAGTGGCATGTTCGATGACACACTTCACGTATCTCGTGCTTTGCCTCCAGCCCCTAACCGCTCTAGTGGCCAAAGAGAACAGTATTTTCTGAGCATCGTGGCAAATTAGTGAATGGCAGCCATCAGAAGTCGGCTGCTTGCATTTCTCCACTGTATGCAAGGACAATTACTTAATTTTATCCTTCAAAAACTCTAATATGCATATATGTATTTTCCCCCCAAAAGTTGCTCTTTCAGATATATTAACAGGCTTTTTCTGATAGAAAAGACCACCTTTTGCTGAAGGTCATTACTCGCCCCCAGCCTCCACCCGCAGCCCAGTCTGTGTTGTGTCCTTGTCATTTCCAGCAAATGCTAGCCGGCCCTGCCTAGTAATGAAACACAACAGGAATTCAAAAACAACAAACAACCATTAAAAAAAAAACAAAGATGATGTGAACTGAGTTTTCTCTGCTGTTTGCAAAACAGAGACTAAGGACAGGCTGATGTCCCTTCTTATCTTATGTGGCTCCCAGTGACCCAGGGACAAAAGTCACACACACCAAGCCACAGCGTCTACTTCACTTAAATAGAAATGAAAACGTGCATAAACTCATTTTAAAACAAGACAGGTAGGGTAACAGGTAAGCATTAAAACACTAGCTCTTTAAAAGTATCATATACATTAGTGCCCAATTAGGATGGCTCTGTTCATATCACAAAGGATTTCTTCACAACTCCCATTAGACTGAAAGTTGACCTCCCCTTTGCAAACTTAACAGAGTACATGCATCCTGCAGGATCACACAACACACGATGTACACACAGCAACATGAAACCCAAGGACTGTACCTTTCCAAGGTGACTGGCTTGTTCATAGCACTAGACTTTTCTCCTAGACCTTCCAAGTCCTTGTCCCACAAGAGTTTTCTAGCCATCTGATGTTCTATTCCTGAACTAGCAGCCTTTCAGGAGAGCTCTCTCCCTTCTGAAAAAAGCAAACAACTGCATAGATATCATTACACTAAGGAAATCTCTTAGAAAAACCAAACAACTTGCTAATCTCTCCAGACCCTTCATCCAAGCAAAAGATAAGAAAAGCAAACCTAAGTCTGTTTCAACCACATTCCAGGGACAAGTTCCCCTTTTTCTTTCTTTATCAAAATTCTAGCATTTAAAGGTTTTTTTTTTTAATGTGTGTGTTTTTTTTCTTTCAAACAGACCTTGCAGGACAAACTGCTGCTCACGCCCGCAAACAAAGCAATATTTATTTAATAACGATTGCTGCCATGGGTACAGTAAACAAGGGGCCCAGCATTTGTGTTTATGAACAAACACATCATCTTACAAGAGCAATTTAACATTAACCAGGTGGAATAATCAACAGATTTCATAGGTGACACCAGGGGCAGGACTAATGTAAACAGAACCAGGGAAGAGAAAGGGGCCACTCTTTGGGAATCAAGGTCGAGGTAAATGCATTACAGAGTAAACAGCTGCAAAGAAGGCAAGATAAACAAACAGTCATTCTTCTGACATTTAGAGAGGCAGAAAGGTTGTATGTTACATAGATCAGCTGCTGACCACCATGAAATCAAACCAGTTGGAGACCAGGCCTGCCTGTTTGCACAATGCCATGTTTGCTTATAAACAACAATTTGCTGTTACCAACCTCACATTAGTCATCATCCTATAAGCCAGAGCCAATCAAGTGAAATCCGGTTAACTCTTTACTTGGTGACATCACTTAGAATTTTTTTTAAGCCCTTTTTAAGAGAAAGAGGTCACCCCCAAATGCAGCAAACAGAGCTCAAGTTGACACCCTCTTATTTCCTGGCTTGTAGATAAAAATAAAGCATCCACAAGGTTTAAGCTACTAAAGGTTGGATTTGGTAACAGCTTTAAAAAGACTGTTAATGTTTTCATGCTTGAGTAACTATGCATTCATTTCCTGGGCTCATCTTCTTTTATCAATGGAATATATGGGTCAGACACCAATTTGGATCTTGGAACGTTTTATCTAGAAAGAAAACCCTAGTATTCCTTGCTTCCAGAATTTCTTGTTCCAAGATACATTTGAGCACACTAGGTTCACAAATAGATTTGAGCATTCTCAAAAATGCTCTGTAAAAATCAAACTACATCAGGTTATGATCTTGCCCTTAACAAGAAGATACAAATAAATGAACCAATGGCTATTACACAGAGCCACTCAGGAGTTCATTCTGTCAGCCTATCAAAGAAATCTCAGGTCATCAAAGTCAAGAGTAAGTAAGTTCACTGTGTCCACTGACAAAAGTGTTAATGACAAAATGTGCTTCATGTATTCTAACATGTGAAACAGCTTACTGTACCAGAAAGTTCTCATGCTTTATTGCATATACTCTATTTGGAATATTTTACTTGAACTTGCAATTAAAGCATTAGTCTGAATCTCCTTTACAGATATGTTAACATTATTAAACTACTTAATTTTGATACGTGTGGATCACATCTCTGTATTACTTAAAATTTAATAAGCAAAACATACTGAAAAACAGTTTGGTAATTTATCTAACATCTTGTGCTTAAAATCAGTTAATTAATTTTAAAACTGTCTGCAGGACGCCCAAAGCACAGTCCGAAAATGAGAAAATGAAATTAAGAACACTAAAGATACACCTCAGACGATTCTGGCAAATTACATGAGTAACAATCAGATTACTAGAATGCCCATCTCTAACTTAAAAAAAGGTAACTCAAATTGAGAGGTCCCCTGCCAACTCCTGATCCCCACCCCTGGTTCTACTATAAGCTTCTCAACCTTCCCCAGCTGTCCCTCCCATCTCCGCCTTCAATTATCTAATCTTTGTTCCCCAACCCTAGAGTCATAAAGCAATGAGGAGATTATTTTCCTCTGGGCTTTTGTTTTGTTGTGCTGTGGTTTCTGTCCTAAGTCCCTTTCAGCTGAAGGTCTTCCTTCTCCAAACGAACACAGCCCTGAAGCCTCAACAATGTTGGGAGAAGAAATTTCCACTGAGGGCTCAGGGCCCTAGTAGGAAGGCGTTTCTCTGCCTTGTGGACCTGTGGCCCTCCTACGGACACAGGGAAGGGATGCTGAGAATCCTCCCTAGAAAGGAGGATTTCGGCCCTAGAAAGCCCTGCCAGGCCCGGGCTGTTCCACTGCCCGAGAGGGAAGCCCAGCCTTGCTCAACTCCGCCCGATGATGCAAGTGTGGCTATTCAAACAACTAACATAGCGACTCTGCCTCAAACGCTCTGGGAACAGAACGGAACCGCACGTTGCCACATCCCCTGCACGCAGCCGAGGGGACTGGGAGACAGTGGGGTGAAGTGGCCCATCTGACATCCCAGGCAACTCAACAGAGAGCAACGTGAGGAAGGAAAAGCAGAACTCTGCACCTTGCCATCCTCATCCCCCCATGTCACTGGAAAATGCTGACGGCCATTATCCTCATGTCCAATCGGAAAGGCATTCTCCTGACCTTCATTTCTTATTTTCTCTTCCTAAAGCCTGGCTGAACTAGACTACCGGCTAAGGATTACAAACCGAGTTTACAATTCTAAACGTTAATCCAAAGAGCTCTAGAGCCATTTCCCTTGATAAAGGCCAGTCATTGAGCTGTGGGGTTTTTAAAGCCAAGCTAAAGGTAGGCATATAATCATTACCCAAACTGGGACTCCTTTGTATTCCAAGACGATTCTATGGATTTCTTACCAAGAGTAGGATAAATACCACACCTTTTCCCTCGATTTCAGTTGTGGCAGTAAGCTTATCTCAATCTACCTTTAGTTTTAGCGGTACGTTTACATACTTGGCTTACTTATTTTGTTCCCCACAGACCCCAAATTTGAAAAGCTTTATTTACTGAAAAAAGTAAAATAAAGAGAATCCATCTCCCAAGGAGTCTTGTTATAAAACCTGTTTGATTAACTAGTTTAAAAACTGAAAAACAGTCTCAAGGGAGCTCCGGGGAGACCCTAGATGGTTGGAAAGGACTGATTTATTCTTTCCACTCCTCTTCTCTGGGATGGAAATTCCACAAATTCTGAGATTCTCAGTGGTCGTGTCATCTAAGTGGATACATGAGCCAGCTTCCAAGCCTCGAGCGTTCCCTTCTACCTTGAGCTTCCTTATTCTCGCCAAATCCGTCTACACCTGCAATGCTATTTTAAACATTTATTCACTTTTGGCAAACACACAAATCTATTTCAGAGGAAACTTCCTATCACTTTGTCAAATGGAAAACCATTTTGTACCCCTCCATAGAGGGGAAAGACTTTATAATACATGCAATACAACCCAACCCAGCTTATTAAATTCCAGCTAGATCTGCAGTCCACAAAGGCTTGGAGTGGGAGCCATGTTCCTTCCTTGTTGATGACGAGCTTACAACTGGCAATGAGAGATTAAAGACACCCTGGTACTAAATGGAGACTTTCTCCTTGACTTTACCGGAAGGATTAAGACAGACTGGAAATGGAATTGCTTCAACATCAGATCACAATAATGAGAATGGGTGAATGATTTATGAACCACCTAAAAATCCTCTTCCAATACACCAGGGAGTGGGACAAGCTCGGGGAGTTGAACCAGAGGAGACGAAAGAGGCCCACGTGAGCAGCCGGCTATACCCGACTCCTAACTATGGTATTCCTCACAATGCAATTCACAGAGCACTTATGGGGAGCCTACTGTGTCCACTCGAGCTGCAGGACAATCATCAACCAACTGGACTCGCTCCTCTCATGCTCCTGGGCCATGGGTATTTACGCTTTTAGAAGACAATGTAAAAATCAAGCTGACAGCTCTAACATAAGCCTCCCATCCAGGCCTGCCTTTTCTCATACCATCAAAGAGCAGTTCGTCAGTCACTTAAGTCTAGCTGCCTTTCTGTAATGCAGAGTTCAGAGTTTATTCAATACCAAGTAACTACTGTATGATAAAAACTATAAGCATATCATTTGAATGCTTTATTGGTCAAAAAGATGGATGCTTTTATTAGTCCAACCTTTCTTTGTAATGGAGTGCCACTGATGACCCAGTGTTAGCCTCATTCCCTGCTATTAATCACATTTCTAAGAGCTCATTTTGTCTTAAAATCTTAAGAAATTGCTATAATTTAAGGACATGGTGTCTACATAATGGGAAATGCCTCATAATTTTATCATTCCACAAAATACAGTATATTTTTTTATGGGAACACTGACCATGATCTTAAGGTATTACAAAATGGGAATAATTTAACACATACACACACATACACACATATTCTATTTCATAAGAATGGATTATATGTGTATATATATATATATATATATATATATATATATATAAAAGAAAAGTGAGACAGAACTGTCTCTTGTACTTGTGGCTTCCCACAATTGTAGACTTTGATCACTACCTTTGGGAGGTTGATTATCCAAAGGCATAGGCATACATTCCACAGAGTTAAAATCAAGTAATACTTCCAAACAAATGAAAAATACAAATGAAAGGGAGAAGAGCCACTGTAAGATGATAGAAGAGATGGGAAAATGCACCATGTGCTTCACAAACATTCCATGAGTGGTCTGCTCCTCATTCATCATCTCTAATTCCTGTGCCTTCTCTGTCTGTGTGAGGAGCGCTCAACCAAGTGCTTCCACAAGTGAGCTGAGGACACGCTGAGGGTATCTGCCACCTCACTTTCAGTGGGATTCTGATAATAGAATGATGCCCTTAACTGGTAAGTCCGCATCTCCTTAGACCACCCTTCATGACCTTTTAGCATAGTTGAATACTGTAAAGGAATGCAGAAGCACCTGAAGGAGTTTTTCAAAATAGAGCTAAAACACATCTTTTTAAAAGTGCTCCTTCAATTTTCACTACGACACAGTTAGAACACAATATATACAAATCTTCAAATTTTGCAAGCGCACAAAAATGGTTACATTGTATTACAGGATGGATGAAGGGTAGGTTGCGATCGGGTACAAAGATTATGAATAGCTCTGGTGTGAACGACTAGGAAGAACAGAGAATCAATCAGCCTTAAGTCAAGAGTACAGGTATCATCCAACAGTTAGCAAGAGGTGAACTCGGAAACTGTGAAACAGCCAGAGGCTGGTGACCAAGTACAGGGAGGGCTGGACAAGGGACTGCTTGGCCATAGTAATCACGGCTCTGATTGAGGGACCCCATGTTACAGACATATGCTCCCCCATGTGGTATCAAATGGTCAAGATTTGCACCTACACCTTGGACGCCCCCTGACACCGAGTAAAAAGGCCAACTTCTACACCCAGTTTTCAAGAGTGAGGAGGAAGTACTGAACCAGGGAGGATATTTAGGAAGAAACGTGACACAGACATGTTAACAATTGTTGAGTAGAGCAGGGGGGTGCCTAGCCTGCCTAGGTAAAGTGGGCCCCAACAGCAGGGTCCTGATGGCTTGCCTCCCTTCACACCCTGGGTGCTGGAGTGGCTACCAAGTTGATGGTGGAACCATTTGATAGCTGGTGACTCCAGACACTCAACAGAACACAGCCATCAACTAAACACCCAAAAACTTTTGAAAGGTTTCCATCTCTTGGCATTTCCATGGTAAATGTGAGGGGTGCCCAACTGATGGAAGAGGCCAGGGTATTTATCTAAGAGCAGATCCCTGTGGCACTTCCCTTAGGAGACCATGCCAGGTGGCAGAGCTCTGAATCACGACAAGGCTTTCCAGACAGAACCACAAATGCCTCCAACAGATAAGGCAGTCGTTGCTTTGTACACAGCAACTGTGGGACAGACCTGGGCTGCACACGGCATGGTTCTATGGAGAACAGTGTGGGTCTCACCCGGGAGCTTGTCAGAGACGCAAATTCTCAACCCCATCTCAGACCCACTGAATGAGAATCTGCATTTTAGTAAGATCCCCAAGAGTATGTTCATAGGCACATTAAAGTCTGAGAAGGCAGGTGTGCTGGATAAGGGACCAGCCGCTAGACCAGACTTATTTGAATTGGATTCCCCAACTCGGCCAATTTCAAGTTTTCAACAAGCCACCAAACCACTCTCTCTTTCCATTTCCTCATCTCTAAGATCACACCACTCTGCATCTGGGTTCACTCATCCTTCTAAGCAACGTTTATTTTGTGCCCAATACATGCCAGGCCCTGTACTAAGTGAGGGGGCAACAATGGGGAACAAAATCCGATACAGACCCATCGACATGGCGATGACCATCTAATGGGGGAGCCAGACATTAATCAATTAGTCACGTAAATAAGTGGGGATCAGACGGTGGTAAGTGCTCCTATGAAAAATGCACAATGCTCCAAAAGCACACAAAGCTAATATATGTAAAGTGTCTTGTGTGTAGTAGGTGCTCAATAAATCACAGTGGTTATTAGTAGCCCATAAAACCTAGACCTTTGGGAAGCCACTAAAAAATTCCCAAGTGCAGAGAACACTCTTCTTCCCATCATAAAATGAGCCTTTAGTAGGACTGTGGTTTCAGTTCAATCATTTTTTTTTAAAATAAAGTCAACATTTCTTTTAATGACAGCTTAGAGAACAACATTAACTTTCCGGGTTATTTTAAGAATTAGGTCGTGTTTATCAAGTTGTAGTTAAAAGGAAAAATGCAGAGCAGAGCAGAGAGTAATATGGCGAATCAGCCTTGTTGTGAGCAGGTTTTTGATTATCATTTTAAAGCCTCCATACCTATAGGAAAATCTCTAATTGGCTTTTCAGCGGCATCCCTCCTTTGTATCTGCAGTTCATCCAACTTGAGCAAGTACATGCTAGCAATTGTAGACAGAATGAGCAACCTGTACCCCATGTTGTGGACACAAGTGGTTAATTATTAGCACACATAGCACATGTCTATACAGTGGCAAACCTGGACTGAAAGGGAGTCAAAAACAAATCCCCACCGGAGGACACCCCACACAAGGAGCAGGGTGACTTGACTCAACTACAATAAACGAGCAGCTTCCATAACATTTCAAGTGGGTGTGTTTAAGGGTTCCTTAAGATAGTCCTCTGAAGTCTACCAGGTCTTCTCTTGTTGGCTCATTTCCCACAAATTCAAGAACTTTAAATAAAAATCTGAAATATGATGCAACAGCTCCCCACGTTTGTACAAGTTTCGGGTTCTTTTTCATAAAAGGTGGCTTCCTTCCAACAGGTGGGTATTTGTGATGGCAGAATTCTGACCTCACTTTTATGAGAATGCCACTGATGGAAGAATAGAAAACAGTAATTGACTTGGAAGAGGTAGGAGTTGGGACAGTTACGTCATGTGAAATGTGCTTTGTGTTAAGCCTTCAGTATCTTAATACACGGTAGCTGCGTGACCCAACCATCAACTCACACACTGCAGCATGTACTTTGACTTTTGTAAGTTGATGCATTATTAGAAGAAATAAAATAGTGCCATCGGCAGGTTGGTTAGCGGTCCAAAAATTGTCGTTCCCATTTATTACTGCCTGGAATAAGATGTGTCTTTTGGATAACTTCCCTAGGATCCAACTATTAAAAATGCACAGTATGAAGGAAAAGGATAGCCCTCTAGGGATATATGGCAGTGTCTGGAGACATTTTTGGTTGTCGCATCTCAGGGGAAGAGGTAGCCCGGGGAGGCCATGGATGTGCCAGACATGTTGCCATGCACAGATCAGCCTGCACAACAAAAAAACAATCCAGTTTCCCTTGTCAATGGCATCATGGCTGAGAAGACTGTTCTGTGGAAATCTGTACTGTTTTTATTATGAGATCAAAGCCATGAATCCTATTTCTTCTTCAACAATAAATGTATAGCGTGCCTTAAAATTTTAACGACTTGTGATTTTTGCTTGCATTTCTACTTCATAAATACTACTGAACTGGGTACCTTTTAGGGGTCAGATGATGCAAGACTTAGGTGATGCCCTGCCATTTGAGTGGAGAACTGCATTTCAAGAGGCCAGGCATGATCATGGACAGCTGACATGGGCTGATGGAGGGCGTGCTTAAAAGCAAAGAGGAGGAGAGGCTTGTGGAAACAAGCGGAAGTGGCTGAGCCTGAAAGGGCAGGCTGGAGGCTGAGCCCTAACTGAGCAGGGAGAAGGGACAGGCTGTGATAAGACAAACCTTTTAGGATACTGATAGCCTTAACCAGGATAATACGGCTCTAGCAAGGAGACTGGGGAACAAAGGAGGAAATTTTAACCCAGTATTGACAGAGGGGGTATAGGTGGGAATGAAGAGAGGCCGGACCTCCCTCCTCTTCCGCCTACCTTGTGGGGACCCGCCCCCTCCATGCCTCTCTCTAACTTCGGTCAAGTAGGCAAGTCAATCTTAAAAATTATCTTCCTGGAGCTCAGGCGCCTCCTTTGGTCCCCTCCAGGAGCTCTCTGCCTCCTTGCACTGCCCCCTGACTGAGAGCATCTTCCGTCATGTCAGGGCTGCCACTGCCCCCACTTCCTCCCGCCCACTGGCTCCTCAGCCCCCAGGGAGCTGGCTCCTACCCCACCTCTCTGCTGAAAATACTCCCACCGCAGTTGCTAATGAGCTTGGAGTTGCTAAATTCAATTGACACTTCTCAATCCTTACCTTACTTGACCTCTCGGCAACACATAACCCTGTCATTCATACTGTCTCCCAGAGAGAAAAAAAAAGTGCTCTTCTCTTTGCCTCTAGGTTTTCCTGCACATCCTGCTTCTCTGCCCACACATCTGGTGGCGCCTCTCACTCTTTAATGAGCTTCATTTCCTCTGCTCATTCTTAAACGTTTCGTCTTGCCTAGTTCCATCCTTAGCACTCCCCAACTCAAAGCAGAGAATGGCAAACTTTTTCTGGTGAAGGACCAGATAGTAAATATGTTCGACTTTGTAGGGCACAAGGTCTCTGTCCCAACTACTGAGAGCAGTAACTCTGTGGGAACATAAATGAGCTAGAAACAATACCTGTAAAAATGGACATGGCCCCAGTAAAGTTTTATTTACCAAACAGGTGGCAGGTGGATCTGGCCCGCAAGGCTGCAGTTTGCTGACCCCCACTCTAGAAAGCCCCATCTCCTAAAGACCTCATGCTTCCCAGGCCCTCACCTCGTGCCTGCCTACATCCCGTCACGCCTGAATCATTTTCTCCCACCAAAATATCTTTCTTTCCAGAGCTTCAGATCCCTACTCCTACAACCTATGGACATTTCAACTTTGACCTCCTAAATAAATCTCCACTTTGTCTCACAGAGATCATCTACTCCTCCCTCCATCCAAACCCCAGGCCGGGAGTGTTAGGGAAGGGGTCACACTGCAAATCAGGAATTATCTGCTAAGTTTTCCTTCTCTCTGATTTCCCACATGACCAGTTCCCATCCACTCGGCCTCCTATTTAAATAACTGCTTCTCCATACCCTGGCCTTGGACATGCCTCTAACACTTTACAGCTCCAAATGTGAGTTAACGCCCCTCCTAGTCTGGCCACACCATGGTACGTCTGACCATGTCATGTCCCTTGCTTGGAAGGCTCTTCCACAGTCAATGGCTCCCTATGGCCTCAAATATTAGGTCCCCAACTCCTAGGCCTGCTCCATCCAATACAAAAGCCACTGGCCGCATGAAGAGATTGAGCACTTAAAACGTGGCTCAGTGTGACTACAGAACTGAATTTTTTAATGTATGTGCAATTTTCACACAAATTAGCTTAAATTTTAATTTTAAAACCGATGCTTGGTTCAGTTACTAGAAAACTTTTAAGTATGTGTTAAACAAACTGGACATGAATCTACTCACCTGCTTTTCAATTGTAGTTTTTATGAAATTTCAAAACAGATCAAGCATTACTGTTAAAATATTAACATCAAAGTTGAGATGACTTTTCAGAGTTGATATGAAAGAAAGGAAGGTAAAACGTGTCTTTCAGAAAATTTCTAGACTGATTACACATTGAAATGATGATTTCTGGATAAATTGGCTTAAATAATAAAATTTACACCAGATTCTTTTCACTTTTTCTAATGAAACTAATAGAAAATTTTCAATTCCTTACATGGCTCTCATTTTATCTCTATTGTACAGTGCTGGGCTAGGTACACAGCCCTGTATGATCTGGCTCTCCGAGTGCCCTCTCTCCCTCTCCTCTCCCTGCCCTCCCACTCCACACTGTAGTCACACTGATCAACTGACTCTAATGTCTCTGTACCTCCACTTACACATTCCCTTTACCTCTGTGCCCCTGGATGAACCTTTCCAAGGAGCTAATGCCTATGGGACCTCAAAACTCAACTCCAATTAAGAAGCTTTTACAGACCACCCCCACCACCAGGTCTGGGACAAGCATCCTCCTACAGGGTCTCATAAAGTTTTATACTAATCTCTTACAGATCAATCATGACACTGTACTAATTTTCTGAATGCTTAACTCTTAGCCAGAATGTCCTATCCTCACAGGGTGCCGGGCAGTTTAATAAATAATTCAGTGTCCGATGACTGAATGAATGAATGAGAACCAATGACCTGGGAACTGATTAAGAGCCTACATGGCATCAATGACGTTTCTCAGATCTCTAGCCCAGCTGATGGGGAGAGTAATAATGCTCTTGTGAGATCAGTCAAGTGAGGGGAAGAGGTTCTCAGGAGAGCAGAAGTGAGAGAGCTAGTGAGGAGTCATCAGCACAGAGTCGACAGTTCAAAGGGAGTGGTTACAACTGAGAGAGGTGAGGAAGGGACCCTGGAACAAACCACAGTCAATTCCTGTATTCAAGAAACAAAACGAGTGACATTTACTGATTACTATGCTCTAGTGCTCACAACTACCCTACAGAGTATATATACATATTAACCTGCATTTTTTATAAGGAGAAATCCCTGAACGTCAGGGAGAATTGATACACATATATGCACCCATGTATAAAGCCAGTGGACAAACATTTGAACATCAAACTCATCCAGTCTTTGTCCACTACACTGTAACAGTGCAATCAGGTATAGAGCTCTAGAGATTGACACAGAAGAGAGTTTCAAGAAGGAAGGGGTGGTTGGTGGTTTCAAGGGGTTTAGACAAGTTTAGTATAAAATGATGAAGAAGGCAAAAGGGAATTCCCCCACCCAAATCAGCTACCTTTATCCTTCTGCCCTTCCCTCCTTTCCTTTTGAGAGTAAGAGGCTGTTCACCTTCTACCTTCACACTCAAACTCATGTCCTGCATCAAGTTTCACCAATGCCTTCCCTCTACTTGCTCCCCCATTTTAGCCTACACATACATCTAAGGTACTCTGACCCTACACAGTCGTTTCTGGTTTACTCCTCTGCTCCTTCAGTGCCCACCCTTCCACCTCTTCCCCGTATTCAGTTAAAGGTAAGTCACTTAAAGGGATGCTTTCTCTGTTTGTATCTCCTACCTCCAACTCTGCCCTGTGGATTCTCAATTCTCCAGACTGGGATAGTAGTGCCTAAACTCTGAAGCCGATTAGAATCATGTGCCCCACCAGATCTGGGGCAGGAAGGCTTGGGGAGAACCCTGGAGTCAGCAGTGACAACAGTCAGGCCGGGGGGGGGGGGGTGCGGTGCAGGTGGTGCCAGGCAACACCGAGAGACACTGAGACCCGACAGGCCACAAGTTCTCCCACATCTGACAGTGAGGGCCGTTTGGTGAAACTTCTCCCACAGCTTCCCTGAGACCCTGTCCCCCGGTTCACCTCTAACTCTGTAACCCTTTACACCTCTTTGGTCTTTTATAGAAGAATTCACTCTCTCTACTCACCCAGTCCATGTTGGTCTTCCTTTCGAGTCCCCTGTGCCCTCTATATAGGCTTGACCCCCTGGGCTATTCTGTGATGACTCTAGATTGGATCCACAGAAACTATTTCTCTTAGTTAATCCCACTGCTCAAAGTCCATTAGATTCCCTAAAACTCAACATGCCCAGAACTGAACACTCTTTCCTCAAACCTGCTACTTTCCCAGACCAGGAAAAAGCCACTGTCATCTCCTTGATCACCAAGATCAGGTAAGTCTTAGTTTTCCGTATCTTGTCAAATGTATCCCCTTTCTTTTCATCATCCTGGAGGTGGTCCAGTCCTTATCACCTCTCCTGCTATACTCAAGGGACCTTCTGCTATGACAATAAACATCATTCAAAACAAAAGGCAATCTGATCAAGTCACTCCTTTGTTTACAAACCTCCAAAGCTCCTCTGTTTTCAAACAACAATCTTAACTCCTTTGCTTGGAAAAACCCGCCCCTTGTGTAACTTCCCAGACTTCTTGTCCACTAACCCAGCACTACTCCTGGTTACCTGCTGTTTTCCAAACATACTTTGCTCTTTCATATTTCTACATACACTATTCTCTCTTTCTCAGATGCCCCTTCTCAACTGCTTTGATCAATAAACTCCTGCAAATGCTTTGAAACCCACTTAAATGTTACCTTTACGGAGGAGATATTTCATCCTGGGTACTCCACATGTACTTTATTTTTGCGTTGGCCAAACGTCAGGCGCATTTCAATATGATGACTAAACGTCTCTTCCCACTAGGTCAAGAGTATCCTATCTTTGCTTCATTAAAGCTTAATAGCATTTCAGGATAATTAGCAGTCGCTCGGCAAAAGTGTGCTAAATGAATGCATGAATCAATGACTGGGGTTATGAATGAAGGAAGGATGTAGAGTCTAGGCATGGGCAATCAATCACATGGCCTGGAATGCAGCAGGTGCTCAATAAAGAGAGTTCCTTCTCTCTTGCAGACCAAGGAAGTGATCAAAGAGAAAGAAATGCTGAAGATTCTAAGTTTAGAGAAGGGAAGTATAGCAAGTTACATGACCTCCATCTTTATAGTAAAAGAGCAATGAAATCATCTGCTGAGATCAAATGAACATAGCAGAGGCTCAAGTGTACTTAAATTCGACCCTACTAGCTCTAACGGACAAGTTCTAGGACAGTCAGTGTGGTGCATGACAGGAATCTAACACCAAACACCCTGGGCTTGATGAGCCCGGGAACATCTGCTGACTCCAGCACGCAGAGCTGTACTCAACACAGTTTTGAGAATACCATCAGCGATACTCATTAGCTCAGGAAAACCAATGGAAGGTGGGGTGAGAAGGAGTCGAGGCCAAAGGAGTGCAGGAAGAGAGATGACACAGTGTACTGCTGAGATGGCCAGCTACGGATTCTACGCTGGGTTGGCAGGGAAGCAGACACAGGATGGAGACGATACAAGTGCAATCAATACAAGTGATGGAAAGGTGTGATCCAATTGAGGATTTGAAGTGTCTGGGTAGAACATACATAGCAAAAAACTGAGGCATAGGTAACCTTCTAGTATCATCCAGCAAGTCAAAGGGAAAGAGGATCCAGCACTTTATACAGTGACACACAGTAGGTGTTCAGTAGGCATTTTCTGAGTAAATGGGTCAATGACTATATGGGACAGAACCCTCACCTCACCCAGTGGCCCAATGGGAGTTGCCAGCACCTAATTTATCATCAAGCTCATTAGAAAACAACCACGTATTAACAGTGTATGCTAAGGACACCCCACAGACTGGTTGTTTTGACAAGGTTGGACGTGACATTATTCTAACATGATAATGTAAGCAGGATGTTTAAGAGATAGAAATATGCAGCTACAAGGCTGCCCGAACCTGCCAGGACCTGGCACATTATAAATAGTCAGTAAACATCTCTTGAATGAATGAATTGATATACATAAGTGGATGAATGAATGATAGAATACACAGTACTTATAATACCTATAATAAACACCAGATACCTTTCAAAATCACCACTCAAGGAACAATATTCACCAATGTCTGACAGAGCAACACGCAACGAAGAGTTAAGGCATCTTGTGCCTCTAACAGTTTAGATGTTACAAAGGCATGAGTAGGGAGGTGGCAGTGTGTGGAGGTGCCTGATTCTGCGGCTTGCCATGTTATTCTGATACATTTGCAGCATAAATGCTAAGCCGTCAATCCCCTTTGCCTGGGTAGCTGCAGTTCAGAAGTGGCTCAATCTGATCAGCGATGAGCTCTCTATTTAATGCCTCTTACTGCATAAACTACGAGCCTAGCTCAATTCTCTGAACAACTGGGAAGGAAACAGAGCTGATAAGAGAATTAGTGCTTTCTTCCCAAATCACATCATCTAGGATAATAAAAGCATGTTAAACAAATAATTCTTGAAAGAAATAGGAGGGAAAAACATTTTAACATAAAGCTCTAAGCTATACGGATGTTTCTAAGTATTGTGGGTTGGGGGAGAAACTTCCGAGCTAAGTCATAATTGCTAATGCTACGGATCTGTTCCCTGCAGAATTCTCGGAGAAAAACAGATTTGCATATTTTCAAGGTATTTTGTCTGTCTGTTAAACATTCCTGTTGCTCGAAAGAAGTTTTCTTTACCAGGAATAGCTATTTTTCACTATTCATTTCCAATCCTCTGCCCACTTGCTCCCCCTATCCAACATTTTGGGGTTTCTCCCTCAAACACCAATGCTGGAGGAAACTGCTTCAACCATGGGATCCCATCTCCAGAAAGCAACAGGATGTCCAAAGACATCACCACAGAGCAGGAATGCAGAGAGGAAAGGGGTGCCCGCCACAGAGGCTCAGGGAGGGCTAAGAAAAATCATGTCTTCAGACGTTGAAGCAATATTGAAGAGAGTAGGTTCATAAAAAAAAAAAAAACTTTCACCATCTGGAAACAAACGGAGGTTTGACAGATTAACC